>NC_042617.1:246830160-247130160 GCF_901001135.1 Rhinatrema bivittatum
CACAGGAACTTAATAAACTCGACCTAACAGATGCAAATACTGCCCTTGAATCTTGGAACCTCATCACTAATGCTATTGCTGATGACCTTTACCCCATGTAATCGCGCCTTATCGACCCTGCTAGTAAGAAGAAACAACCCTGGTACTCCATCGAGCTAAAAGCCATGAAATCCAGCCTCAGAAAACTGGAGAGGAAATGGCAAAAATTCCCAACGCCTCTCTTCTAGCTACATTCAGAACCCACCTCTATACCTACAGAACAGCCATCGACAAAGCAAAAAGGGACTTCTACGCACATAGAATACACCACCTGCAATTTAATCCCAGGGCCCTGTTCGAATTAGTAAACTCTTTAACTAAATCCAGCTCTAGCGGCACACATTTTTCTGATGAACTGGCCAAATGCGATGACCTTGCCACATTCTTCAATGCGAAAATATCCAATATCATGTCGCGTTTCCTCCCGTACATGTCTCATCTGGCTGCTATCTGAGTAACAATACTGCAAGGCTCACTGCACTTGATACCATTTCCACTTTGGAAACCGAATCTATCCTAAAAAAAAATGAGACCATGCACACACCCTTCAGACATCATTCCAACTAAAACGCTCCTCTCCATCCCTAGCATCATCACCACACCCATCTCAAATATCATCAACAGCTCAATCACGCTTGGCATCATCCCCCAGAAGCTTAAACATGCCAATATCAAACCTATTTTAAAAAAACCCACACTGGACCCTTCTGATCTTTCCAACTTTCGCCCTATTTCTAATCTGCCTTTCATTGCTAAAATCCTTGAAAAAGCAGTCAACCGACAACTAACAGATTACCTCGACTAACATAACATTCTATCTCATTCGCAATACGGCTTTCGAAGACACCATAGCACGGAGACCCTACTAATTGCACTATCTGACTACATTCTCAAAAGCCTCGACAAAGGCATTTCTCATATCCTAATTCTCCTGGATATCTCAGCGGCCTTTGACACTGTAAATCATAAAATTCTGGCCCAACGCCTCTCTGACATTGGCATTACTGGCACCACCCTGCAATGGTTCCAATCCTACCTGCAAGACAGACAATACAATGTACAGATAGGCAACTGCACCTCCAAAACCATCCCCCTGCCTCAAGGTGTTCCCCAAGGATCCTCCCTGTCCTCCACATTGTTCAATATTTACCTCCTCCCTCTCTGCAACCTCCTATCTAATCTTGGCCTCCCGCACTTCATTTACGCTGATGATGTGCAAATCCTTATACCTGTAACAGACACTCTCCAAAAAGCTACCGAAACATGGAATTCCACATTATAGGTTATTAGCACACTCCTGACAAGTAACATTTTAGCTCTCAACACAGCCAAAACAGAGCTTTTGTATATCTCTCCCCAAGGCATCGCCCCTCCCCTGCTAACTGGCTGCAACCCCCTCTCCGCCACTGACCACAACCAACAGGTACGCAGTCTTGGCATTACTATTGATAACCAGCTTTCTCTTAAAAAACACATCAACAACACACTTAGAGCCTGTTATTTCAAACTCCACTCTCTCAAAAAAATTAAACCCCTACTGCACCTCAGTGATTTTCGTACCATCTTACAAGCATTTATTCTTTCGAAAATTGACTACTGCAATGCCCTGCTACTATGTCTACCTAAAAGCACGCTACTGCCTCTTCAACTACTGCAAAATGCTGCTGCACGCATCCTCACTAACACACACAAAAATGACCACATCACTCCTGTTCTAAAAAATCTGCATTGGTTACCTATCGCTGAAAGAATAACTTATAAAACTCTCACTCTTATCCACAAAGCTCTCCACAACCAAAACATGCACTGGCTCACGGAACACCTTACCTTTCATAAGTCAAACAGACCAATAAGGCAACAACACAAAGCTACCCTCAACATTCCCTCACCTAAACTATCTAAACTTGGATCCACAAAAGCTCGCGCTATATCTTTAGCTGGACCTGGCCTATGAAACAAAGTCCATCCCTTCCTACAGCAAGAACCTTGCCCAAAAAAAATTTAAGCAGAATTTAAAAACCTATCTATTTAGACAAGCATTCTCCGAACAGCCCTCCCTCCCCCTCTAGCCCTCCCAACCTCTTCTTTGTCTGCCACTACTCAATTATTTAATTAGCCTTGTAATTAGACTTCCTACCTGAAATAGTTATTGTTGTGAGTACATGTACCTTTCCTCCTAATTCTCTGCTATATTTAATTAGCCATGTATTTCGACCTCCTATCTATGTAATTAGACCTCCTACCTGTACATTATGATTTTGTGAGTGCATGTACCAGTATATTGTTATTACTCCCTTATGTTCTTGGTTCCTCCGCCCTCATATGCTATTTTACATTGCTCACTGTTGAGCAATTTTATGTGTTGCGATCTTTGTTCTCTGTAAAGCTCGTTTAGCTACCGTTACGTTTTATGTGAACCGAGGAGATGTTCCCAACGTTCATCGGTATATAAAAGCTTATAAATAAATAAATAAATAAATACGGGCTCCCTCTGCCGAGGTCCCTGAGACTGCAACTACCAGACTGCCTCACTACTGCCACCTCTGGTGGCTCTCTTCAAGCTGTGTAATAAAGAACTAAACTGTGTTTTGTGCATTACGAGTCTAGCCCAGTGCTGTGACTCCTCATGGGGCTCCACCCCGTGAGCGTGGTCATCTCCCACAGCACCCAAGGATCCACCAAAACACACTTAACTATAACACGTGCTTGTTCTAGATCTCCTGCTGTGCTCCACTTCAGCTGTAGCCCTGCCCTGCCTCAACCTCTGGTCTCTGTGTGCTTACCTCCCTGCCTACTGTTCTGCTGCTGCCTTGGCTTTCCCATCCAGTTGTATGGTTGTGGTCCCCGCTCCCTCTCTGTGTTCTTCCTCTTCCTCAGGCCCCCACTGCGCTCCTGTGCTAAGCAACAGAGGGAAAACCGCAGCTGACCAATGAAATGCGGCCCACTAACTTTGTAAAAATAATAATGCAGCCATAGCCTTAACCATTTTTTTTTTTTTACTTACATGATATCCCGCAGGACCGGCACTCAGGCAGCGCACAATATGGATGGCAAATGGCACCATCATAATTTGAGCAGGGCAAAGCATCAAGGCAAGGAGATAGTTGCACCTTAGCTTCAGCCCTACTGCATGCATAGTAAACCGGTGCAGCAAGAGGCAGAATAAAGTGGTGAGCCTGTGCGCCACAACAACGTTGGACACTCACGCTGCACCTCTCTGTTTTTAAATGTGTGCTGCTCTTGTAACATAAGGCACTGAGGTGAGGCAGATGTTGCACTGGCATTTTAGGGGAGCCTTAAAATTCTGCCACCTCACTCTGCCTCTTTATAGAACTGCCCCTGCCTTCCAGTCTCTGTCTTATCCCCAGGCTGAGTGAGACGGGGAGTGTGCACTGAGCAATGGATGTGACTCATCCTGAGTGCTGGAGCAGCAGCACTGGCAGTTACGTATGGCAGCCAAGGAAATACACTGAGCCAGCTGTCTGCACTCACGGACTTCTCCCTTCTCCTGCACTTGTATGTAGAGGGAACTGGTCCATTGAAGGGTTAATGTGTATCAGACTCTCTCTCCTATCTCAGACCATAGAGTTCTATACTGCCTTACAGGAGATGCCCCTCCTCATAAGGCTCAGAGACAGTGAGGAGATTCCTTCCACTACAGTAACAGCCTCCACCAGTTAACTAGCAGCACCCAGCATGCACCTCAGAGAAGGCACCCCTCCAGTTTTAAAGCTGAGTCACTTCGAAACAGCTGTCTGGGAAGAGTTCAGGAATGGCAGAGACTGTTGAGAGAATAAAAGGGGGTAGTAATAATAATAAACAAAGCCACCTCTTGCAACAGACCTCAAAAACTTGGAGTCATAAATTCTTGTGTGTGGCAATTTTTCAACTTTGTGCCCAATCTAATTATATCATTCTGCATTACTTTTCAATTGTGTGCTTAATTCCTTGGAAATATATGCTAGACAAAACAGATGCGCCAACCTCTTCCAGGCATTCCAAAGTGCAGTGTCCCTCCGAGATGTATTCAGGCATGCCTGGTGGGATCATGTGATAAAGGCTCACCCAAATACCCGTCTCAATCACACCAGCATCGTACTTCCGTAAATGTGGTGTATAAAACATCTGTATTCCAGAGCTGTCTATTAAACCTGTAACGACAGCAAAAGAGTTCTCTGAGAAGGCTAACAAAGACCAGAGTTATATATTGCTCCACATAATTAGTAATACAAATCAAAAGGATTTTATATGGCACCTTTAATCCAGCAGGCTCCCAATGTGCTTTTCTATATATAACCTAGGACAGCATAGAAAAGATTTTAAATAAATAAAATAAATAAAATATAATCACTCCAGAAACACACACTCAGCCAGCTCTGGGGTGCACGGTCTTGGGACAAATATTTGGCTCCTGCATTGCATGAAGCCTTCTAAAGATAGCACGAAGGCGAGAACATGTTTGCCTGTGTACTTTGTTTTTTTTTTTTATTATTGCCCCTTTAGGAAGTAATTTTGTAACATTGCACATAAGATAGCCAGCAAATCTGCACATAAGTTACACCAATTTTCAAAGCAGACTTATGTGCATAAGTCAGTTTTGAAAATTATCCCACCAAATCTACCCTGCACACACTCACATCTGCTATTTAGTGTATGTAAGTTTAGGGGGGAAATTAACATGCATCTTGTTTGAATTTTCAGACATAAGTGCATAGGTTCCAAAATTCCCCAGCTTCTCCCCCAGGAATGTCTGCACTGAGGGGCCGATGCAATAAGCAGCGTCTTAAAGCAGGCGCTTGTACTGAGCACCTGTTTTCCTCATGCGTGCACAGCCGCATCCCCTGGGCACCCGATACGATATTAAAATGAGGTGCTGCATTAAAAATGACGAGCTAGGGAAAAATTGTGCGTCCCTAGTGCTGAAATGCATTGGGCACCCAGAATTGCAATGAGCACGCATCTGTTCCATCCGGCTTCAGGCTGATTTTACCAGTTGCTATTGTGTCTGCATGTTGTTTGTGTATACTGTGGGTGTACAGTGCGGGTATACAGCGTGCGTCCAAAGCATGCATCCAGAAGTTTTCTTTTTTACATCAAGCCATTATATTACACCTATATTTTGAAACATCAATGATAGTGGTGCAACGATACTAGTTTGGAGGAACCACAGAGGACAGTAATTTTTAATTTATCACTTGACTCGCGGATTGACAATGTCAGCCGGAGTTAAATTTGCTGTGTTACAAAGTGTGCACAGGGCGCCCGGCAATTTTCTACCTTGGAGGGTAATAGCTAATAGCCTCGTCTACATGGGATTTACAAGTGAGGAGTGCGTTTTGGATGCGATAATCTCACTGCATCAGGTGATAGTCTAGTGCGTCCAAAACGCACGTACAACCACACGTAAAACTGTGTGCTAGGATGGGCGCACTTTATTTGCATTGGCCCCTTAGTCTGGGTACACTTACACATGAACAGAACACACATACATAAGTTTATCCCCATATCAGGTGGGCAATTTTATAAAAGCCCATTTCTACGGGCAATACTCAGTTTTACCTGCTTTTGAAAATTACCCTCCCCAGTGTCCAAGTTTACACATAAGAGACTATGCACAAAGCTTTGCATGCATGCTAAGGCATTTAACATGCTATAGAAATAGTGTGCTCTGCAATAATAGCCTAGCATGCACACTAAGCCATTCCCCATGAACCTTATAAATGCTCAAGTTTGCACATACCTGTATTTAAATTAAGATGCGTAAAATACAAGCAAGGCTTTAGCAGGCACATACAAAACAGCGTTGTTGTGACAGCTCTACAGAAAGCGCCAGCTAGGAGCCCAGTATCAGCCTACTACAATACTGGCAGAAGAATAAGTTTGCCAAAGGTACCGGGAGGATGGAAGGGTTAGGGCTGAGGAAGGAGGAAGGCAGAGGGTGGGTCATTGCTTCCAAATTAGGACGAACCAATAAGTGGGTGGGGGGAGGTAGGCACCTAACCCCTAGCACCATTATTTTCACAATTCTGTCAGAGGGGTTTGGGCGAGGCTCAGCCTAGAAGAGCGTTAGTTGACATATTGGTTGAAGAAGGGGAGGTCATGCTTTGGGGCACTAGGACCACAAGGTAATTTTTTAAAATCGTAGCATGGCCACTTAACCAACTATATTCGTTTGAAGACATCCAGTTAAGTCTAAAGTTATCCTAAAGTTATCAGGCCACATGAGGCCAGATAACTATAACCTAACCGGTAATATTCAAAAGAAAGCTGGTTAGGTTTAAAGTATCTGACTGAAGGTAGCTGGATAAGTAATTGGGGAGATTCTGGGGGACATTTATTCCACTGAATATCTAGAATAATTTATCTGACTACATTTAGCCAATAAGTTATCCATTCTAAACGTGCTTATAATATTAGCTCTTAACGCAGAAATTCTCTCTGCAAAACTACACCAAATAGCAGGTGGGTGTATATAGTTTTGTTGGGATCTTTTTAAAGCGAAATATGTGCATACTTTCATTTTATAAATTAGTGTAAAATATTCGGGCCCTACGCATATTACACTGGCTGAAAATTATCAACTTAAAGGATAACTTTTAAAGATCTCCGCGTGGCCCTGTATTTGCGTATCTGGTCTCTGCAGATTATAAAATACAAGTTATAAATTACAAGTTTCTAAATAAATAAATACAATAAATAAATATCCACCCCCAACATATGCGAGTATGTTTCAGTGCATACGAATATCAGCAATGCATTGAAAGCACATACTTTGTCTGTTTTATAAAACATATGCAAATACATTTTACATGCAAAAAAGTATAACTTATTCGGGCAAACCCCTGATTTACTTTGATATATTTTAAAATATGCTCACACATAGAAAATCACCAGTTTGCTGATATCGCCACCAGTTCACCCAGTCTGTCTCCACTTCACCGACCCTCCTAGTACTTCACCCAGAACTCCCCCCCCCAAAAAAAAAAAAAGCCGACAAGTCTGATATCAATCGAGCTAGATAATTAGCCGGTGTAAAACTGTGCAAATAAGGTGCCTGATGAATTTGCATAATTCTCTTACAAAATAGCAACTTACTCACGTTGCTCTTGTCCTACAACGCCCCAGACCATCCCTTTTTTGTACAGGTAAATGTGTGTGCGAAACCGAAAATACACGTATATTGTTGATGTTTCTAAAATAGCTTGTACACGAACACAGGGTACTTACACACATATATGCTAATTTTACGCACGGAACCCTTTGAAAATTAACTCCTTAGTATGCATGCTTTTTTTTTTTTTGCATGTTTGTTAAAGAGGCATCTTTTTAGCAGGCACATAAAAAAAAAAAAATCTCACCTTTGCCTGCCACATTTGTTGTGTTCTCTACAGTTATTACTGGTTATTTAGGTATAGCACATTCTAATCAGGAACAGTGAACTTCTTTATTATTTCCCAGGCTGCTCTCTGGTGCCCCATGATTACACAGGAATTTTCAAAGCAAAGTTATGAGCATAAGTTCACTTTGAAAATGCGGGGTAAAGTCTCGCACAGTCATAACATTACCTTCCCAATTCAAAAGACATACATACTATTTCATAATATAAATACACAGAATGATAATAACACCCTTGGACGCAATTATAAACAAATTCTGACAGCATTCGGCCTGACACGCCATCATACTGTGCAAAAAATTTTAAAAACAGTCTTAAACACTGACTATGGCTCACTCCGAGAAACCCGCCTAGTATACCAGCGCTCACCAAAGGCCTGTGCAAGAAAGCCATGACTTTAACAGTTTTCTAAAACATAAGCTTTGTACAGGAGTGCTGCTTTTGTAACTAATTCCAAAGCTCAGGCATACAACCTGAAAAAGTGCATGCACAGGTCTTAAGTCAGTTTAATTTTCTTTCATGCTGGAGGTTCCAAAATGCTGTCCAAGGCTTTAGTGGGAATGTATCTAAACAGCCAATCTCTGAAAAAAGAAATAAAATGAAAAAAAACAAAAAAAAAAAGAGAGACTTCCCCTATTAAAGCTGTAAAACTCTAAAAACCCTCATCAGAGTTTTACATTGACAAAAGTGGGCAACTGGGAGCCAGTGCAGCCTCTTCAAACCTGGAGAAACATGATCGTAAGATATCTGGTTGGAAAGCAATCTGACCGCTGCATCGCTTTTGAACACTGGCCTTCAGCAAACCATTCAACAGTCTATGCTGGACAGCGAGTTGCAGGTAAAACATGAGCCAGACACATTTGCAGGCCAAATAATTTTGTGCCTTGTCATTTGGGGGCAAATTTCCATGTTGTCTAGGTTTTTCCCCAATGAATTTATTTATTTTTTTCATATGTTAGGAATAATACGCACTGTTTCTGAATAGTAGGCACTAAAAACAATAGAAGGAAAAACACAAAATGTTGTGCTTTTCTCTAAGATTTTGCTTTGAAAACGACATGAAATAATATAGTCAATGCCAATGAGATGTCATTTCAAACGAATGCACCACCCTACTCCCTTCCCAGTTCCTCTTCCCATCCCTCCACTCCCCAGGAGTTTCTTCCTCACCCCTCCTTATCCAGCTCCCCTCCTCTGAAGGCTTGTTTCACTCATCCCTTCACTACTCTGCACCCGCACCCCTCCTCAGCATACTGGATTTCCTTGCAGGCTCAGCTCTGCTCTCAGTTTATGATTCCCCCTCCTCCAGAGCCTCGTATCACTTCCCTGCTCCAGCCTCCCTCAGCCCAGGAACATCTGTTTTTTCTAGACCCGCTCCTGCCTCCTCCTTCCCTGTGGCACTTCTCTCTGCACTCAGAGATTCCAGGACAGAGCCAGGCCCAAGTCTGCAAAGTTCACATAAGACACTCCACCACCTTCATGCCCTGAGTCCTGGCAGTTCAGCAGTCAGCATCTCCCTAGTGCCAGGGCCACAGCTGCATGTAGTGCTTCCCACCCTCAGCTTGGAAGTCCCAGCACACTGACCTGAATCTCTCAGCTAAGCAACGCTGCACTCACCACACCATTTATTAGGCATCTCTTTGGTATTAACTTGTTTCACATTTATGAAATGTGTGCTATATTAGTAAAATTGGCTTACCTTCTAGATATGATGGGTTGTCATAGTGAATTTCCATAAGCACGTACTTAGGGTCTGCTGGTGTGCCAATTGATAGGCCAACATGAGGAGGATAAGTAAATCCCTAGATTGGGAAATATAGACAGTTAACTGTTAAATGAGGATGTATGGGTTAGTGGTTAAATTGTCAAATTATGTAGCAAAACAAGTCATGGGTTTCAAGTTAAAACACTGTGTGACTTTAGAAAAGTCACTTTTATTTCCTTGTATTTCAGTTTAACCAGATGGAACTGGAACCGTGTTACTTTTCTGGAATTTGTTTTAGTTCAGAGCCCTCACAGGAGGCTGTGCGCATATATCTGAAGAATTTTGCAAAGCATGGTCTGAGTTTATATAGGTTAGGAACGCAACACTCTCAATCTCCCACATGGGGGAGCTACACACCCACGCTACTTTTCTATTCCCTCTTCCCCCCATAACAACAGAATAATCCTTCTGGTTTCTGATAGAGATCTTGCAAGATCTCTACATACACATACAGAAACATAGAAATTAGGGATGTGAATCGTTTTTCAACGATTAAAATTATCGTCCGATAATGTTTATATCGTCTTAAATCGTTATAGAACACGATACAATAGAAATTCTAACGATTTATCGTTAAAAATCGTTAAATCGTGTTAGTGCGCACTAACTCGAGTTAGTGCGCACTAACTCCCCGTTAGTGCGCACTAACTCGATTTAGTGCGCACTAACTGAAAATGATACAAATAAACACTTTCCAGGTCACTGAAGGTCAGTTAGGAATGAATATGTGTTCCTATTGGCTGGCTGCCCTCTTATCTATTGATATTACCAAGGTTACCACTGAGGTGATGGTTGGGGGGATGGGAAATGGAACTGGAAACTAACGAACACCAACAGAAAATGAAACAAAGTGTTCACACTTCCCAGGTCAGTAAAGGTCACTTAGGAATGAATATGTATGTATGTATTCCTATTGGCTGGCTGTGCTCTTATCTATTGATGTTACCAATATGGTTGGGGGGATGTGAAATGGAAACAGTTGGAAGCTTGACAAAAAAGTAATGTAATGATCAGCACTCACGTGACTAGAACTTGTTTGTTTATTATTTTTGTTAGCAGGCACCTGAAATGCTAGTGCATGTTGAATTTGCCAATCACTGTGCATTTTAGAAAGGTGGTCCTGGCTGGAACTGTACACAGTTCAAATATATGTAATTGATTGTTGGTAAGTGTATTTTTTAAGTAGCCACACTGGCACCAGTATGTTTACTTTTCCTCCTACTTAACTCACTAGCTCAGCTTTGTAAGAAGGGCTTCTCTGCTTGTGTGTTGTTTTTGTTTGGTGTGAGGAGAGCAGAAACATCAGATCTTTATTCAATCTACTACAGTCATCTCTTACAGTGCCCTATCCCTATTAATACCAGGAGTGTTGTGATCTTCCTGCACACAGTGCCCTAACCCTGATACCAGTCTGAGACAGCTCCCTCCCTGCATTACTAGTGAGAGGCTGGCTTCACAGACAGGGGGGAGCTGCCTGACCCTCACTCCTGACTTCCCCCATGTCCCAGCTAGTGAATGGTGTGTGGGTGAGGGGGGGGGGGGGAGGATGGTGAAGTCTGAGACAGCTCCCTCCCTGCATTACTAGTGAGAGGCTGGCTTCACAGACAGGGGGGAGCTGCCTGACCCTCACTCCTGACTTCCCCCATGTCCCAGCTAGTGAATGGTGTGTGGGTGAGGGGGGGGGGGGGGAGGATGGTGAAGTCTGAGACAGCTCCCTCCCTGCATTACTAGTGAGAGGCTGGCTTCACAGACAGGGGGGAGTTGCCTGACCCTCACTCCTGACTTCCCCCATGTCCCAGCTAGTGAATGGTGTGTGGGTGAGGGGGGGGGGGGAGGATGGTGAAGTCTGAGACAGCTCCCTCCCTGCATTACTAGTGAGAGGCTGGCTTCACAGACATGGGGGAGCTGCATGACCCTCACTCCTGACTTCCCCCATGTCCCAGCTAGTGAATGGTGTGTGGGTGAGGGGGGGGGGGGAGGATGGTGAAGTCTGAGACAGCTCCCTCCCTGCATTACTAGTGAGAGGCTGGCTTCACAGACAGGGGGGAGCTGCCTGACCCTCACTCCTGACTTCCCCCATGTCCCAGCTAGTGAATGGTGTGTGGGTGAGGGGGGGGGGGGGGGAGGATGGTGAAGTCTGAGACAGCTCCCTCCCTGCATTACTAGTGAGAGGCTGGCTTCACAGACAGGGGGGAGCTGCCTGACCCTCACTCCTGACTTCCCCCATGTCCCAGCTAGTGAATGGTGTGTGGGTGAGGGGGGGGGGGAGGATGGTGAAGTCTGAGACAGCTCCCTCCCTGCATTACTAGTGAGAGGCTGGCTTCACAGACAGGGGGGAGCTGCCTGACCCTCACTCCTGACTTCCCCCATGTCCCAGCTAGTGAATGGTGTGTGGGTGAGGGGGGGGGGGGTGGATGGTGAAGTCTGAGACAGCTCCCTCCCTGCATTACTAGTGAGAGGCTGGCTTCACAGACAGGGGGGAGCTGCCTGACCCTCACTCCTGACTTCCCCCATGTCCCAGCTAGTGAATGGTGTGTGGGTGAGGGGGGGGGGGAGGATGGTGAAGTCTGAGACAGCTCCCTCCCTGCATTACTAGTGAGAGGCTGGCTTCACAGACAGGGGGGAGCTGCCTGTCCCTCACTCCTGACTTCCCCCATGTCCCAGCTAGTGAATGGTGTGTGGGTGAGGGGGGGGGGGGGAGGATGGTGAAGTCTGAGACAGCTCCCTCCCTGCATTACTAGTGAGAGGCTGGCTTCACAGACATGGGGGAGCTGCATGACCCTCACTCCTGACTTCCCCCATGTCCCAGCTAGTGAATGGTGTGTGGGTGAGGGGGGGGGGGGAGGATGGTGAAGTCTGAGACAGCTCCCTCCCTGCATTACTAGTGAGAGGCTGGCTTCACAGACAGGGGGGAGCTGCCTGACCCTCACTCCTGACTTCCCCCATGTCCCAGCTAGTGAATGGTGTGTGGGTGAGGGGGGGGGGGGGAGGATGGTGAAGTCTGAGACAGCTCCCTCCCTGCATTACTAGTGAGAGGCTGGCTTCACAGACAGGGGGGAGCTGCCTGACCCTCACTCCTGACTTCCCCCATGTCCCAGCTAGTGAATGGTGTGTGGGTGAGGGGGGGGGGGAGGATGGTGAAGTCTGAGACAGCTCCCTCCCTGCATTACTAGTGAGAGGCTGGCTTCACAGACAGGGGGGAGCTGCCTGACCCTCACTCCTGACTTCCCCCATGTCCCAGCTAGTGAATGGTGTGTGGGTGAGGGGGGGGGGGGTGGATGGTGAAGTCTGAGACAGCTCCCTCCCTGCATTACTAGTGAGAGGCTGGCTTCACAGACAGGGGGGAGCTGCCTGACCCTCACTCCTGACTTCCCCCATGTCCCAGCTAGTGAATGGTGTGTGGGTGAGGGGGGGGGGGGAGGATGGTGAAGTCTGAGACAGCTCCCTCCCTGCATTACTAGTGAGAGGCTGGCTTCACAGACAGGGGGGAGCTGCCTGTCCCTCACTCCTGACTTCCCCCATGTCCCAGCTAGTGAATGGTGTGTGGGTGAGGGGGGGGGGGGGTGGATGGTGAAGTCTGAGACAGCTCCCTCCCTGCATTACTAGTGAGAGGCTGGCTTCACAGACAGGGGGGAGCTGCCTGACTCTCACTCCTGACTTCCCCCATGTCCCAGCTAGTGAATGGTGTGTGGGTAAGGGGGGGGGGGAGGATGGTGAAGTCTGAGACAGCTCCCTCCCTGCATTACTAGTGAGAGGCTGGCTTCACAGACAGGGGGGAGCTGCCTGACCCTCAATCCTCCGGGGTATTGTGATCTTCCTGCACACAGTGCCCTATCCCTGATACCAGGGGTGTTGTGATCTTCCTGCATGCAGTGCCCTATCCCTATTAATACCAGGAGTGTTGTGATCTTCCTGCATGCAGTGCCCTATCCCTATTAATACCAGGAGTGTTGTGATCTTCCTGCATGCAGTGCCCTATCCCTGATATCGGGATGTGTGCAAGAAGATCACAACACCCCCGGTATCAGGAATAGGGCACTGTGTGCAGGAAGATCACAACACCCCTGGTATTAGGGATAGGGCACTGTGTGCAGGAAGATCACAACACTCCTGGTATTAATAGGGATAGGGCACTGTGTGCAGGAAGATCACAATACCCCTGGTATCAGGGTTAGGGCACAAGTTCTAGTCACATTGACTGATCACATTACTTGTTTTGTCAAGCTACCAACTGTTTCCATTTCCCATCCCCCATATACTGTCAGTAGGAAACTTGGTAACATGAATAAATAAGAGGGCAGCCAATAGGAATACATATTCATTCCTAAACTGACCTTAACTGACCTGAAAAGTGTCAAATTGTATCATTTTCAGTTAGTGCGCACTAACTCCCAGTTAGTGCGCACTAACTCCCATTAGTGCGCACTAACTCGAGTCAGTGCGCACTAATCGGAAAAAACGATTTTTAATGATTTTTTAACTAAAAAATCGTGCCTAAGACGATTTTCTTGCCCTGCCACACGATTTCTATCGTTAAGACGATATGGAAAACGATTCACATCCCTAATAGAAATATGATGGCAGAAAAAGACCATATGACCCATCTAGTCTGTCCAGCCATTTAATTTATCTAGCGCTTACAATTCCCATCACTCAGAAATCCCCTGCATTTATCCCATGCTTTCTTGAATTCAGATACCATTTTTGCCTCAACTACTTCCACTAGGAGGCTGTTCCATGCATCTACTACCCTCTCTGTAAAGAAATATTTCCTAAGATTACTCCTGAGTCTATCCCCCTCATCCCATGACCCCTTCTTCTAGAGCCTCCTTTCCACTGCAAGAGACTCACCTCTTGTGCATGGAAACCTTTGAGATATTTAAACATCTCTATCATACCTTCTCTCTCTCTCCTATCCTCTAGGGCAGTGGTTCTCAACCTTTTTTTCTGTTGGGCCACACCTGATAAATAGTTCCCACATGCGTGACACACTGAACACATGACAGTCACAGGGCTAACCCCACCCCCCGACCCTCAGTAATGGGTATGAAGCAGAACTACAACATTCCCCATACAACTCACCATACAAAAAATATATATTCTGGTGTTCTCAATAACAGCAACACAAACTCCCTCTACTACCAGGCGCAATAGCCCTACTTATAAAACGACAGCAGTTCACCACCAATGCATGTCCTATTGAGAAAACACAACAAATAAGGTAAGGTATTTTACATGCCTACATGTTGGTAAGGTCATACTACAAGATTGACCTTCCCCAAGTACGGAAATTATAAATAAGGAGTCAGAAACTGGAATGGAAACCCAAAAAAGCCATTCTGCGTGCAGTACAAAACTGGAGAAATAGAAATAGAAATATAGCACCTAACATAGTCCCAGGATCTGCAATAATGTACACAAACTAATTTGCACAAAGTTACTCCTGCATTATGGCATGCACTCAAATGGAACAACTCTACCTATAAAAAGGCAAGACTACAAATATTAAACCAGGCCCTAAACACCAATGCACCTCCCATTAGGAAAACAGAAAGAGCCAAGCTGTTAAAGATTCCCACACAGAAATAACTGTAAAACGATACTAATAGATGTTTCAAAACAGCTGATGAACAGAACATCATCTAACAATTAAAAACTCTTAAAAATTATTAAAGATTCTCCAAACACCAATACAGCAGTCACATCACATAATACCCAATAATTAAAATGGCAGTCAATCAAGAAAAATGAACTTAAAAAGCCACCTTTACCTACCCTCTCCAGCAGTTCTCCTACTCCTTTTCCTTGGAGAGACAACAACCAGTCTCTTCTCTCTCTTAGTCACACTCTCAGGACCAGTTTCTATCTCTCACAAACCAATCATCTCCCCAACAGTCTCTCTCTCTCTCTCTCTCACTCACACACACACACACAAACAAACACATACCAGTCATCTCCCTGATCAGTCTTTCTAACACATACACACGTCACCTCTCTGACCAGTCTCTCTCAATCATACAATGCTCTCTCTCTCTCTCTTATTTATACGCAGGCTTCCTTCTTATGGAAAAGGTTTGTTGTTGATTGTGCATCATTAAAAACTTTCAAGTATCTGAAGGTCTGTATCATATCTCCCCTACTCCTCCTCTCCTCCAGTGTATACATATTTAGGTCTGTCAACCTCTCCTCATAAGTTATTTGACGGAGACTTCCCACCATTTTGGTCACCCTTCTCTGGACTGCCTCCATCCTGTCTCTGTCCCTTTTGAGATACGGTCTCCAGAACTGAATACAGTACTACAGATGAGGCCTCACCAAGGACCTATACAAGGGGATTATCACTTCCTTTTTCTTACTAGATATTCCTCTCTCTATGGAGCCCAGCATTCTTCTGGCTTTAGCTATCACCTTGTCCTATTGCTTTACCATCTTTAGATTGCTAGATACTATCACCCCAAGGTCTCTCTCCTGCTCCAACCACAGCAGCCCTGCACCCCATCGTATACAGTGCTTTCAGATTACCGCACCCCAGATGCATGCCTCTGCACTTTTTGGCTCTGAATCCCAGCTGCCAAATCCTTGATCGGTCTTCAAGCTTTCTTATATCACTTTTCATTTTCTCCACTCTTTCAGGTGTGTCCAGATATTAGTATCATCCATAAATAGACAAACTTTAGCTTCTATCCCTTCCACAATGTCGCTCACAAAGACATTGAACAGAACCGGCCCCAACACTGATGCCTGCTGCACTCCATTTAGCACTGTTCTTTCTTCAAAGTAGATTCCATTTACCATCACACTCTGTCTTCTATCCATCAACCAGTTAGTAATCCATACCAAGTGCCCACTCCCAAGCTTCTCATTTATGGTCTTCTATGTGGGACTGTATCAAAGACTTTACTAAAATTCAAGTAAATCACATCAAGTGCTCCTCCCTGATCTAATTAGTCACCCAATCAAAGAAATCAATCAGATTCATCTGACAGGACCTTCCCCTGCTGAATCCATGCTGTCTCAGATCGAGCAACCCACCAGATTGTAGATTGTTCACTATCCTTTCTTTCAGCAGTCACCATTAATTTTCCCACCACTGAGGTGAGGCTAACCGGCCTGTAGTATCCAGCCTCCTCTCTGCTCCCACTCTTGTGAAGTGGGACCACCACCACTCTTCTCCAGTTTCCTGACACCTTTCCCGTTTCCAGGGATCTATTGAACAGGTCATTCAGCGGACCAACCAGCACATCTCTGAGCTCCCTCAGTATCTGTTAGATTCTGCAGAAAGGATCCTCCAGTCTACATCCGGCAAATTAAAATCTCCAACAATCAACACTTCTCCCTTCCTTCCAACCTTTTGGATGTCTGTCTAGTTCTTCTGTTTGAGTTGGATACCTGCAAACCATTCCAGTAAAAATGGATGACCCATCCTCTTTTTTTTTTTTTTTAGGATGGCCCATAATGTTTCTATCCCCTATTCCTTGCAGTTCAGATCCTTGGAATTGTTTTTGACATAAAGAGCTACCCCTCCTCCTTTTCTGTCCTCTCTGTCTTTCCTTAACAAGTTATTGCCCGGTATGGCCGTATCCCTATCATGAACCATGTCTCCATAACAGCAACAATGTCCAAGTCCACCTCTACCATTAGGAATTGCAGGTCTGGGATTTTATTTCCCAGACTACGAGCATTCTTGCTCATAGCTTTCCAGTGTCTCTCGTTCAGTATACTGCTTATCCTGGACTTTAATTTTGCTTATTCAGCTGACTTTTGTTATCCTCTTCCCCCATTGCCTTTGTTTTTGTATTTGGTTTTCTTTTTGTTTTTGGGGGAGTAACATTTCAATGTCTTTCTGTCACCCCCATCATTTAGTTTAAATGCCTTATGGCATAGGATTTGAATTTATCACTTAGTATCCTTTTTCCTGCCACAGACAGATGTAAGCCATCTTTGACAAAGAGTCCTTTTCTGTTCTATAATTTGCCCCAGCCTCCAATTTATCCAAAACTTGGTTCCTTACACCACATTTTGAGTCATGTGTTGAATTTATGTACACGGCTTAGTCTTTCTTTCACCTTTCCAAGAACACATAAGACTTCTGAAAAGGCAATAGACTTCGCCATGTGACTAACCTGCTTCATCAGAGACTGGAAGTCTCTCTCTCTACCAGTTGGATGCTGTTTCTAGCAAGGTTGTTGGTTCCCAGATAATATCAACTATAGTGTCAATGCTTTCTTCTTTGATTGCATTGACTATTTGAATAGCATTTCTACTGGCCGATGATCCCAGAAAGCTTTAAACTATAGTGTTCTCCTTAAAAAGAGTTCCCAAATTAGTGCCTCTGATGACTGAGTTACCCAGCACAATGAGCTTTTTCTTATGGTTATTATTTGTATTCTGGAATTTTGCGAGCATTGGGTTTCTTCTTTCTTTTCAAATACCTCTTCAATAAAACAAATCCAGATAAATATGTTAGCCAGATAATTCTTATGCTGCTAACTTACAAGGGATATTCAGCAGTACGACTATGCTGCTGAATATACACCAAAAAACACGAATTAGCTGGATAAGTTATATCTGGATAATTTATACCTATTATTGGGCAGGACTAACTTATCCAGTTAAGTTCAAATATCAGCACTTATCTGGCTAAGTTAACCGGATAAATAACTCCTCCCTAAAATGCACTTTTCCTGCCCACCACTTTGCTGGATAAGTACTTATCCGGTTAAGTATTTATCCGGCTAAATATCAACCACCAAATGGAGTTGGATATTCAGTCACCGCCACTTAGCTGACTAAGGGGGTCATTCGCGTGCGATCACTAAATCGGGGCGGAGTCCGCACCGGAAGGGGAGGAGTCAGGGCGGGCTCCGCGATGACTTCGCTGACGGTGAAAAGGTAAGGGCCCTTTTCGCTGTCACTAACGCGCCCAATAGCACCACCTTTTATGATGGTGCTATTGAGTGCAAAAGCCGGCAGCGATTGCACCACAGAGGTGCGATCGCTGCCGGCTTTCGCAGGGCCGCCCCTCGCTTCGCCCCCCCGTTACTGCGTGATTCAGGAAGCCGTGGAAGCTTAGAAAATCTAGGCCAAAATGGTGCTAAATATTGGCCTCTAAGAGACTTTGTTTGAGATGTGGCTCCTGGGTCCTTTATCCAGGACTATCAGCCCAGGGCTTACAGATAGACAGGCAGAGTAGAGACATATTTTAAAACTGATTTTACATATTCAACATCTACAGAATCTCTCAAAGGCATCAGGAATCTGATGTGTGAAACACTGCCAATCCCATTATCTCATGCAGCAATGATCGACAAGATTAAAATAGTACACAGACCCTGGCAGGAGTTTCCCAGGGAACCTTTTCCTGCTATTTTAAAGGAAAAGAGAAGCCCTGATGTGGAACTTATACTTTGCACCTGATCAGAAGAGTTAGCCTACCCTGGAACCCTTCAACAAATAGCATATGCCACAAATGAATTTAGAAAACACTATAATTGCCTATTTATTTGTTTACCGATAGGGTTCGAAACTAGAAATTTAGGAGCAATGCTAGACTCCTAACTACATATGTATGCTCACTTAAAATATATTGTTAAGGCAGCATTTTACAAATTGAAGATATTACAACCACTTAAAGGTATTCTATCACAGAAGCTCTTTAGAACAGTGCTGCAGACCATGTTATATGGTCAGCTTGATTATTGCAATGCCCTATATGGGGGTTTGCCTTAAGTTCACATGCGGCTGCACGAATGTTAACGGGCATTACACTTTGCATGGTCATATTATGCCTGCATTGGTTTGTCTTTATTGGCTTCCAATTGCATGGTATGCTCATTTTAAATTACTTTCAATCATTCACAAATTATTGCAGGGAGATAATCCCTGTAATTTGAGTAATGTTTTGAAACCAAATACAATATAACAAAGGAAGGCATATCAAACAGGCACCATCAACAGATTAACAAACAAATAACTGGTGCCTGAGTATTTCACAATATACTTTATTAATCATACATCTCCACATATATATTATATTAAAATCACAATTAAAATAGTTCTCACATTTCCAACTTAGGGTCCTACTTTAGGGACTCGATAAAACCCAAAAGTAAAAATCACTATGAATGCACACAATTCAACATAATTTGCCACATCATTTTTTATAAAACACATTCAAATATGTTTGGTAGCAAGCTGCGTGTGTAATCACAAAATTGAGCTTTTATTTATTTCCAACACAGCTTAATGCAACATATCTGTAAACAAAAAAGAATAAGAACTATATTAACTACTCAGGCATTACATTCCTTGGGCTTTCAATTACTTGTTATACTTTTATTGTACCAGTTAAAACTGCAAATTTCATGTGTGCAGGCTTTTTCCTGTGCAGGGCCAGTTTTGTGGAATGCACTTCCAGTTGATATGCGAGAGGAAAAGGATATTAAACTTTTTATTGTATTTTCATGAAGCTTTTAATTAAATTGATGTCTGTCTTGTATATTTTATGATTGTACATTTTTTACATTTTATGTGACTGTTTATGTTTTCTGCTTTTAGTTATTATGAATGTTACTTGTAATCCACTTTGATCTAAATTATTTTTAGGAATTTGTGAACTATAAATGTATATAAATTAATTAATTAAGCAAGAGGTTTAGTTAACCATATATTATCTCTCATCAGTAATCTAATACTGTGCTCTATGTTAAAATCTGACTAAATAACCATTAGCCCTACCTCTCCGCCAATGGCCCAAGCAAAAATAACAGTCTCACATGTGAGGAAGACATCAGGCATGTTTGGATGGTAGCATTCATGGCTGTAGTCCAGCACACTATCGTTCAAACTCCGGTCGCATTCATACAATAAAATATGGTGCACAAGATTTTCATGGCCTTTCTGGATCAAGGGTTCAACCTATTGGATAAAAAACAGAGAATTTAGCACAACTGTATCTGAAGAATATTAGAAATCAAAAGAAAATGTAAAAAAAAGATATATTACTTATTAATTACTTAATTCACCATTATAGTTTCAAAAAGTAATTTACATGTACTACTGGACATTGACACTAGAATTGGGAAAATATTTCTAAACATACTGCAATCTGTTGAAAAAAACTCAAGAGATTTTTACTAAGGAGTTTTCTTTCGGGTGTATATGTTAGATGTCTACAACTTTGGGCAATGCTAGCTAGACTTATCATAAAATTGTATATACATTAATTTACCCACTTTCTGATCACTAAATATCTGACTAGCCCAAGTAACCATTTCAGTGATTGATGTTCCAAGGTTGTATAAAGTTCAGAATAGTCTAGATAAGTGAACTTGTGATCAGATGCAGTTGGCCATGGGGTACAACCCTGCAGTAAGTCGGCCTGCCTAGTTTGGACCTCGAAGGAGGATGGTGGCGGTCTGCACCTATCTTACCTATGGCTGCCTCTTTTCCCCTCACAGCCACCATTCTGACTCTACCTCTTTCTTGAATACATATATATACAATTCAACAGCTGTTTGGACCTTAGAGGTTTGTGCTGCTGCCTCTCTTCTATCCACTTGCCTCTTGACTGAATCTCCAGCTTTTCTGATTATTTGATCTAGCTCATGTCCCAGGACATGACATTGCTAAAATCTATCATATTCCTTTTTGGATAAAACTGCCCACACAGATCTTACAAAATTCTGCTTTACAAAAGATTATCTGCAGTTAGGTACCATTACATCAAAGGGAGTTCCAAAAAAGGAGGTAAAATATTATAGTCAATAAGGTCAATACTGAGCAGTGCAGCGAGCAGGTGAAAGTTATCCAGTTTAGCAAGGATATTGAGCAGGACCACGTAATTCCCCCTCTGAATGTACCCAGCTGACTTTAGGAGAAAGTTCACAGTGTCCTGATCTAACTATGTAAGTTTAGCCTGGTAGCACTCAATATTGATGCTAATCGGCTCACATCCCTAAAACGCCCCAGACCCCAGACTCACCCAGATTTAAAAACAAAAAAAACTAACATCCATCCATTTGGTAGCCTAGGAAATTGTAAACTCAAGAATTTGCCTGGTAAAATCCCAAACTGGGCCAGGCCCACCTCTTTGAATATCATCCTCACTGTGATCTGGTATAGTATTACATGCTAGCACAAACATTTCATCACTTAAAAAAAACATCTTTCCCCAATAGGGATGTGAATCGTTTTTTGACGATTTAAAATATCGTCCGATATATTTTAAATCGTCAAAAATCGTTAGAGCCACGATACAATAACAATTCCCCCGATTTATCGTCAAAAAATCGTAAATCGGGGGAAGGGGGAGGGGAAGGGGGAGGGGAAGGGGGAGGGCGGGAAAACCGGCACACTAAAACAACCCTAAAACCCACCCCGACCCTTTAAAATAAATCCCCCACCCTCCCGAACCCCCCCAAAATGCCTTAAATTACCTGGGGTCCAGAGGAAGGGTCCCGGTGTGATCTTTCCCTCTCGGACCTCCTTGCGTTGTAGAAATGGCGCCGGCGTTGTAGAAATGGCTCCTTGCGTTGTAGAAATGGCGCCGGCGCTACCTTTGACCTGTCATATGACAGGTCAAAGGTAGCGCCGGCGCCATTTTGTTTTTTTGTCCCCCGACGTCAGGAGATTAGGAGATCGCTCCCAGACCCCCAGGGACTTTTTGCCAGCTTGGGGGGGCCTCCTGACCCCCACAAGACTTGCCAAAAATCCAGCGGGGGTCCGGAACGATCTCCTACCGCGAATCGTTTTTCCGTACGGAAAATGGCGCCGGCCATACGGCGTATGGCCGGCGCCATTTTCCGTACGGAAAAACGATTCGACTGCAGGAGGTCGTTCCGGACCCCCGCTGGACCCCCAGGGACTTTTGGCCAGCTTGGGGGGGCCTCCTGACCCCCACAAGACTTGCCAAAAGTCCAGCGGGGGTCCGGAATGACCTCCTGCAGTCAAATCGTGTTGCCGTATGGCCGGCGCCATTTTCCGTACGGAAAAACGATTCACGGTAGGAGATCGTTCCGGACCCCCGCTGGACTTTTGGCAAGTCTTGTGGAGGTCAGGAGGCCCCCCCAAGCTGGCAAAAAGTCCCTGGGGGTCCGGGAGCGATCTCCTAATCTCCTGACGTTGGGGGACAAAAAAACAACGCAAGGAGGTCCGAGAGGGAAAGATCACACCGGGACCCTTCCTCTGGACCCCAGGTAATTTAAGGCATTTTGGGGGGGTTCGGAAGGGTGGGGGATTTATTTTAAAGGGTCGGGGTGGGTTTTAGGGATGTTTTAGTGTGCCGGTTTTCGATTTACACGATTTACACGATATTTTAAAAACCCAAACTGCTACGATCCGATTCCCTCCCCCTCCCAGCCGAAATCGATCGTTAAGACGATCGATCACACGATTCACATCTCTATTCCACAATAGTACCTAACAAATGCACCTTTATTTTAATCACCTCTTTTAGAATAGAAGTATCACTTTATTACAATTCTTTCTGGATGTGTTATGAGACTGAACAAATCTGTTAGCCAGTCTTTCAATCCATTTCCTAATGTGTGATGGATTCCTCTAAGAGAAAGGATATTTCTACGTTGTGCAACACTTAGCATTACAATTCAGGTAAAGGAATAGAAACAAAAGGGAGTGTTTCTCTCTTTATATATTCCTCCTTAGGATAAGCACACAAATCCTTAGTGGCAGCTGGGGGTCTATGGCACTGCAAGGGAAATAATTTGAACAGACTTGATAGGCTCAAATTTACTGACAGCCACAAAGAGCTAGATGAAAGTAGCGTTACCATAATCCTTTGTTCTGAAAACAAAAACTCATTTTGGGCCATTGCCTCTTTTTAGTGTTCCTGCCTACACTGTATTAGAATGAAGTGTGAAATAAAGGAAAATTAAAGGTTTCTGAAAAGCCACAAATATCTGGAGTTGCTCGGGGAGGAAGAACTCAAAACAATCATTCCGGTATCTAATGACACATTTACATGGGTATCTAAGAACAAAAGAACATCCCAAAGTAACAGCCTGTGGCCTAAGAGCAAGAAAATTCTTCCTTCTCTCTTGCATGGAGTGAGCAAAATCTGGAAAAAATATGGATCATCTGCCCATGAAATAAGAAGGAAATATTCTTAAAGAATCTTATCACTTCACTTTCCCCTCCAAACGCGAGAGAATAAAAGTGATCTTTGTCACGTCATCTGGAAACAGAGAAGGTTGTAGCGCAAATTGCATGTAACACTGGTTAATGAAGCCTCGGCATAGATGAGGGTCCCCATTGAATCGGGGAGGAGCTGGGAGGGCCAGCAGTGCCCGTGAGGGCGATGAACCAGAGGAAGCACTAATAGCAAGAGTCCCAGGGTTGGCCATAGCGGACTCTGCAAGTTGTGATCGTAGTTCCTCGATCGAGGCAGCCAATGCCTCGAGGTATTGCTGTTGCTCCCGGACACATGTAGCCAGGCCTGGAATAGCCTGTAGGGTGGAGGACTCCGCCGAGACCATGGCCTTGGCAACCTGTGGTGCTGGAGGTGGACCCTTGGCCTGGCGCAGGATTGGTATGGCCCTCTCAAGGATCCCAGAGGGTGCCTGCCACCAGAAGGTGAAGCACACGAGAAGACAGAGGCAAGCTGGAGCTTCACCAATAACTGCCCGGGGGCTCCACTGGTTGAGCCCTTGGATTCCCGGGCTACCTGGGCTTAGGTAGGCCTCTGGGGGTCTCCTGGAGAGGTAGTGGAGAGATGTGCCCACCAAGAGTAGGGGTGCGCGGCTGACGGTGAACAGACGAGCTAGATTGGAACAGAGAGTACCAGAGACTACAGGTACAAGGCAGGAACTGAAGGTCCTCCGGGCAGAGTAGGCAGCACCTAGTGGTCTAGCTCGAGGAAGGCCGCAGACAGCTTCAAGGCAGGTGGACCTGGTGGTTGCAGAAGGAGCAAAGAGAGTGTCCGAATGCAGCGCAAGGGTCAAAGCCAGGGTATCCATCCAAAGGTGGTCAGTCAAAGCAAGGGTCAGTTCCAGGTATCACTCCAAGCTTGGTCAGGGCAAGCAGAGGTCAGTTCCAGGTATTGGTCCAAATGTGGTCAAAGGCAGCAGAGGTCATTTCCAGGTATCAGTCCAAGCAAGGTCAGAGGCAAGCAGAGGTCAGTACCGGGTATCAGTCCGAGGTACTACCTGGGTAGCAGAACGTGGAACAAGATTCAAGAATGAAGGAACTCAGGAACAGACTCTGGAACACTGGAACAGGCACAGAACACAGGAACGCAGGAACAAATGCTGGAACACTGGAACAAGCACAGGAACAAGGAACGCTGGAACAAGCACAAGAACAAGGACAGCAACTAGCTTCACTCTGAGGTGGCGACCCGTTTGCCAAGGCGAAGAGTGAGCGGATGAGCCCTGTCTTATATGCAGGGCTTAGGTGATGTCATTGCTGGGTGCCGCGGACCGGTTTCCCGCCATGGTGCCTTTAAAGGTCGGCCTTGTGCATGCACGTGCACCTAGGGGCGGGGCTGAGGAGGCCGAGGCCGTGGAGCCCCAACGCGGCCCACACTGACAGGCCTGGGAGCTGGAAGGAGCCGGAGACGCGGGCACCGGGCATCTGGGGCACAGGTGACTCGCTGCGGCAGCCGGCGAGAAGGGGCCGGAACCCCCAGAGGGAAGAGAGGTGAGCTGGCCCAGCAGTGGCTTTAGCACGACCAGGCACGCAACAACTTACTGCATAACAACCGTATCTATTTTTGTACTTTGTACCAGATTTTACTTTCTGTACATGCTAGACTTATTTTTTTTAAGGTAAACTCTTTCTATTTTAAAACACAAACATGTGGTATGGACTATTTTTGTTCTTAGTATGATCCCCTGAGCTTTATTGGAGAATCTTGTCTCCTGACAGCAGAAATCACTGCATTTTCTAGACACTGCAATGAGTGAGTCAATGCTCACTGTCTCTAAAGGTGATCCCCTTGCCAAAGGGTGCGGGTTACATATACATTTTGTCTCATGCAAAAATTAGCATGGTCAAATTTTTCTCTAGTACAGAGCAGAGTATTTTAACTTAGTAATAGCTCCACATATAAAAGAGATGAATGAATTCAACAATTTATTCTTGGGGAAACTTCTTTATATCCTCAGGTTAAAACCAGACTAGATTAAGAACCAAAATTCCCCTTTTTCTAATATTTTATTCTTAGATTGAGTATCAGCTTGCAGTTATATAACTTTGTCTTTGAGCTCTGACTTTGCTTCTTATATGATTAATCTTATACAGTTACCTGGTACTGACCTCTGCTATGAACACCGACCACTCCTTTGGACTTCTGCCTGCCCCAACCTTGGCTTGGACCCAGACCCTGCCTACTCGCTGTGAGTCCTGACCTCTGCCCATAGCCTGACTCCATCTGATTGCTCCTTATGGGACACTCGCTTAAGCCCTGCTGGCCCAAGCAACCCAAGAGCTCAACCTGTGGGGAATGGGACTGGTAAGAGTGCCCATAAGGGTGTGTCCAGCAGGTGTTGGCGTGAGCCTAGTAGGTTCACCTACTAGGCTGCGTCAACCATGCCAAAGCCCAAGGGCTCACATTTGTGCCAATAATTGTACTCTAAATCTTTTCAAATTTATGCACCTTGGAACGTACCTACTGTACAGTCAGCCAGATCATATCGAAATACTACATTATTTATTATAACTTCTTGTTAGTTAACCCCCCAGTTACTTAATCCAAGTTTATCCTCCTGTTCGATGTAATTGCACTCTGTCGTGCATGTTTAATTGTTACAATGTAAACCGAATTGATATGTAACATTTGCTACATGAATTTCGGTATATAAAAATGTTAAATGAATTAAATAAATAAATAACTCTGACATTCAATACAGATTGGCTTCTAATCTTTATGGCATAATTGCCTCCAATCACTTCTGGACTCCAAATTTGGGAAGACTGAATCAAAAATTTCAGCTGATGACCAAGAAGCAATTTGGTGGACCTTTACAAAAACATCTATAAGCATCCATTAAAGAATCCACAAACAAATAATTATTTAGAGTGTAGAAGATACTTACATACCTGCATAATACCATTAGATCTATTTTGAATAAATTACACCAATTCTTGGAGATTCACCATAATCAGATCTTATGCTGATTTCTGAACATTGTCAAATCAGCAACAAATTTCAGCAAATATGCTCAGATTTTTACCTCATTTTCTGAAGGGGGATGTGTTGTTACCTGTGATATTTTATAGATTTTGCATGGTCTTTTTAGCATGAATATATTTGTACTGCGCGGTAACTGGGGTATTATGTTACTTTGCAGAAATAGCATTAACATACAATTAGGCATAAAATGTATTTTTCCACACTTAGCAACCTATGTATTAAAAGCACATTCCATATAATCCATGCAATCGCAGTCATTAACATATAGAGTGATACTCGGGACCAAGCCAGTAGAAGGTAAGAGACTCTTACTACTAGCTCGGTATAGGGAGAAGTTAGCGTGTGTCAAAGGGGTGTCTCTGTGGCTGTGGGAGTTGGGGAAGTGGTTTTGGATGCTGCAGAGGGGGGTCAGAATGGAGAGAGGATCCAGGGGAAGTTTTGAGGTTGCCAGGTGGAAGGGATATTCCCTTTAACTTTGGGCTGTTAGTGCAGGGGGGCCTGAAGGATATGCAGAATGCTCATGCTCAAAAAACTGCCAAACCTTTAACATGACCCTTTAAACAGGTATTTTGCGCATCGTTATTTTGGTACATTGTGCATGTTAAAACCTGATGTTCCACATACAGGAAGAAAAAGGCATAGCTAATATTAATGTGCTTTTTTAGCACGTAGGACCTTTCATTTTAGTAACTTGTGTGAAAAAAATGCCTTTTTTAATGTGTGAGATTACTCAGACATGATACGTGATCAATCAAAATTATCAAACTTCAGTACATATACTCCAAAATGCTCACGGCAGAGGGAGTTCAAAGTTACATCTGAGAATATCTCTTGATTCATAGTTCAGTGATTCAACCAGAAGACTATACTCCTCCTCCCTATATCACAAATGCTTTCAAACACATAGTTATGACCTTTTTATTTTACCCATAGAAAAGAAAACAGGATACTTCTGTCAAAATATTGACTATGCCTGCCTGATGCTTGAGATCATCCCCCTCTCCCCCTCATACTGTGCAATCTAGTCACTACTTCAAAGACCATCTTTCTCAAAAACACTAGGAATTAAATAAAATAATGAATTCACATCCTTTCAAAGAACATTGGAATATCAGTTACCAAAACAAATGCACCATTTAGGATACAATAGCTTTCTGTTCAGTATGCTGATTGCTTTACATTTCTTTATGTATGAAAAAAAAAACCAGTTTAAAAATATTGTATTTAACTTCTTGCCACTTTCTTATTTTTTGTTTGTGATCATATAGGTACAGCATCCTTCATCTAGGTTTGTAACTGGATTATTTTGTAGGTGTATGTATTTGTGTGTGTGTGAGGACCAAGAGAGGTCCATATTCAAACAGAGTCTGGATAGCAAATTTAGACAGATAGATGTATGCAGCTAACTTTGGAGGTATATTCAATAGTGCAGACGCATTATAGACAGCTATCTTAAAGTTAACTCGCTAACCAATGCCAGCTAACTTAGGGCAACTCTTTGGCTCAACTAGACTGAGCCGGCTAAGTCATCCAGCCAACTCTGAATATTGGAATTAACTGCTTATCTTAGTTGGATAACTCAACTCCTCCCAGTTACATCCCCAGATTGCCCCTAATTTATCTGGCTAAATTCTAGCCTCCTAACACTTCTTAGCCAGCTAGAATTTAGCCAGAGATGTGCCCAAATATTCATTTAGCCAGCTAACGTCTGAGTTAGCTAGCTCAATGTTTTTGAATAATGACCTCAGAAATTTTGCGACAAGTATCCATTAGAGGTGCTGGGCCTGATCTTTTTCAGTGTTTTTTCCCTAAAAAAAGATTGCTTATATGTGTGCACGTTATCCTCTGAACCATTCAACCTACAGCAACCACATTTTCAGGATAGGTAGATCTACATAAAAGCAAAAAAACAGAATAACACTTTCTCAGAAAACTTAGGGATCTAGGCAAGCATTGGGAAAATCACCTTTTTTAGCTGAGTACTAATGCAGTTCAAAAGATGACAGTATCCTATTATAATAGATGATACTGACACCTTGTGGCCACTATGAGTTCTGCAGCCTGCATAGGTTGATGGATAACAAGAGTTCCCAAGAAATCGGTGTTGTGAGAAAAAAAAGTGCCTCATAAGAATTGCTGTGCTATTGTTTCCTTACTTGTTTGTTCCAAAAACTCAAGTTGACTCAGAGGCAGAAATATTCATGGACACTCTTCTGTCAGCAAAGCTTTCCCATTCTGCTCAAATCTGGCTCCCTAGGTCCATTGCCTTTGTAAAGTTATTGCATTATATTGCTACCAAATCACAGAACCTATTTTGTAAGAGATTCTTGCCATAAAGCTAAAATGGAGAAAAAAATCTCAAATTACACTGATAGCGTATGATGTAGCAGATTCCAATGATGGATTAGCTAAGATATTATGTTTCCAGTTGTAAGATGCCTTTCCATCTATAGTACTTCATGATGTACTATAGTAAGAACATCAAGCCCACATCCTGTTTCCAAAAGTGGCCAATCCAGGTCATAAGAACCTGGCAAGTACCCAAAATCTAAGTCTATCCCATGCTACTGATGCTAGTAATAGCAGTAGCTATTTTCTAAAAGGCCGATACAGTACAGTGCGCTCCGACGGAGCACACTGTTAACCTGCCATTGGACGCACGTTTTCCCTTACCCCTTATTCAGTAAGGGGCGGAAAATGCGCGTCCAACCCGCCGAACCTAATAGCGTCCTCAACATGCAAATGCATGTTGATGGCCCTATTAGGTATTCGCGCGCAATTCAAAAAGTAAAATGTGCAGCCAAGCCGCACATTTTACTTTCAGAATTTAGCGCCTACCCAAAGGTAGGCGCTAATTTCTTCCAGCACCGGGAAAGTGCACAGAAAAGCAGTAAAAACTGTTTTTCTGTACACCCTCCGACTTAATATCATGGCGATATTAAGTCGGAGGTCCCGAAGACTAAAAAAAGTTTAAAAGAAAGAAAAAACAATTTTGAAGTCGGCCGGCGGCTGTCAGGTTGAAAACCGGACGCTCAATTTTGCCAGTGTCCGGTTTCCGAGCCCGTGGCTGTCAGCGGGCTCGAGAACAGACACCGGCAAAATTGAGCGTCGGCTGTCAAACCCGCTGACAGCCGCTGTTCCTGTCACAAAGGAGGCGCTAGGGACGCGCTAGTGTCCCTAGTGCCTCCTTTTGCCTGTTTCATTTGAATACTGTATCGCGCGTACAGGCGAGTGGCCTGTGCACGCACCAGGAGAGCGGGCGTTCGCCCGCTCTCCCGTGGACTTTACTGAATCGGCCTGCTGGTCAACTTAATTAATAGCAGGTAATGGACTTCTCCTCCAAGAACTTATCCAAACCTTTTCTAAACCCAGCTACACTAACTGCACTAACCATAAATTCCAAAATGTAATTGTGCGTTGAGTGAAAAAGAACTTTCTCCAATTAATTTTAAATGTGCCACATGCTAACTTCATGGAGTGCCCCCTAGTCCTTCTATTACTCGAAAGAGTAAATAACAAATTCACTTTTACCCATTCTAGACCTCTCATGATTTTTAAACACCTCTATCATATAGAGATGTGAATCAGAACCGGAATCTGTTCTGATTCCGGTTCCGATTCACATTGTGGTTTTTTTTTCGTCCAGCCCGATCGCGGTTTTATCGACTGCGCCCGAGCCGATAAACAAATAACCCACCCCGACCCTTTAAAACTAATCCCTTAGCTTCCCCCACTCTCCCGACCCTCCAAAAACCTTTTACAGATACCAGGTGGTCCAGTGGGGGTCCCGGGAGCGATCTCCCACTCTTGGGCCGTCGGCTGCCACTAATAAAAATGGCGCCGATGGCCTTTGCCCTTACCATGTGACAGGGTATCTGTGCCATTGGCCGGCCTCTGTCACATGGTAGGAGCACTGGATGGCCCGCGCCATTTTTAAAGATGGCGCCGGCCATCCAGTGCTCCCTTCATGTGACAGGGGCCAGCCAATGGCACGGATACCCTGTCACATGGTAAGGGCAAAGGGCCATCGGCGCCATTTTGATTAGTGGCAGCAGACGGCCCGGGAGCGGGAGATCACTGCTGGGAACCCTCACTGGACCACCAGGTACCTGTAAAAAGTTTTTTTGGGGGGGGTCGGCAGGGTGGGAGAAGCTAAGGGATTAGTTTTAAAGGGTTGGGGTGGGTTTAGGGGTTATTTTTGTGTGCCGTTTTTCCCGCCATCCCCCAAAACGATACGAGAACCCCCACAAACAATTTTGTGGGGTTTTCCTATCGTTTTGGGGGAGCCCTCGATTTCTGACGATTTTGAAAATATCGTACGATATTTTCAATCGTCCGAAGCCCGATTCACATCTCTACTATCATATCCCCCCTCAGCCGTCTATTCTCCAAACTGAACAGTCCTAATCTCTTTAGTCTTTCCTCATAGAGGAGCTGTTCCATTCCCCTTATCATTTTGGTAGCCCTTCTCTGTACCTTCTCCATTGCAATTATATCTTTTCTGAGATGTGCCGACCAGAATTGTACACAGTATTCAAGGTGCGGTCTCACCATGGAGCGATACAGAGCCATAAAGTTCAAAGGGTTAAAAAGATTAATGACAAAACACTGTCACCTGCAGTCTGCAGCCAGTTTCCTCTGTTATTACCTGACATTAAATTCTGGAACCTATGATGAGGTGGCACAAAAAAATGTCAATGACATTAAAACTAATGGGGGGGCTCACATTCCATGTTCCAATATTGTTAGTGCCCTGAGTGTAGACATTAAGATCTTACCCTTACCTTTAGCTTGGGGCATCTTCAGAGCTGCGGCTTCCATTAGATGAACTAGGTGACTGCCTAGAGCGCCAACCCTTGGGGGGTGCCAAAACCATCACAGCAAGCCACTATATACCAGCCAAAGATAGAAGGAGGCCATGGGCAGAACGCATTCCACTCACGTCTGAAGACCAGAAAAAGACGCCCGGGCAGAGCCCATCATATCCACTGCCAACAGGAAAGAGAGGCCCCACAGCTGAAGATTAGCAGAAAAGAGGCCTGGAAAGGCCACATGTGGAGCCCATCCACCTGTGGCCAAAGACAGGAAGGAGAGAGGGCCAGGGGTAGAGCCCATTCCACTCGCAGATGACAGAAAGGAGAGGGCCACAGGTGGAGCCCATCCTGCCCATGGCCAAAGACAGGAGAGAAAACTATGGGTGTAGCCCATTCTGCTTGCGGCCGAAGGCAGTGAAGAGAGTTTTGGGCAGTGCCAAAGAAGAGCAGGAGAGGGGCCAGGAGGACTGTGGGTGGAGCCCATCCCAACAGCAGCCGAAGATGAGAAGAAGTGAGGGCTGTGGTCAAAGCCTATCCTGTTTGTGGCCAAAGACAGGAAGGAGAGAGGGCTACAGGTGGAGTCCATCTCTCCCATGGCTGCAGACAAGAAGGAGAGAAGGCCAAGGGCAGACCCTGTCCTGCCCACAGGCAAAGACAAAAAGAAGAGATGGCTGGGAGAACTGTGTATGGAGCCATCCCACCCATGGCTGAAGACGAGAAGGGAGAGCTGTGGGTAAAGCCCATCCCACCCAAAGCCGAAGACAGAAAGGAGAGAGGGCCACAGGCAGAGCCCATCCTACTCACAGCGGAAGATGGGGAGAGGCCTGGAATGAGAGAGCATGGTATAGGGGCTGAAGGAGGAACAGGCTGCTGCTGCTGCTACTGCATGTGTGTGTGTGTGTGTGTGTGTGTGTGTGTGTGTGAAAAACAGAATGCTTGAAATCATGTGTGGAGAGAGCATATGTGAGTGTGAGCATGATTGACAGCGTGTGTGGAGAGAGCAAGTGTGTGATTGTGATTGACAGCATGTGTGGAGAGAGCATGTGTGTGTGATTAAAAGCATGTATGTGAGTGTGACTGAGAACATGTATGTGTTTGTGATTGAGAGCTTGTGTGTGAAAGAGCATGTGTCTGTAGGTGAGAGAGAAGGAAGAGAAAATTTGTGTGCCCCAGCCACTACTATTTTATGACAATCTCAGGGTATCTGGAAATCAAAAGTTCCCAGGTTTGAAAAGAGGATAATTAGTTTTATCCTTATTAATTTTAATTATTGGGTGTTATTTGATGTATCTGCTGGGTTGAAATAGTTATTGGCATTTCGAAAATTTTTATGAGTTTTAATTTTGGGGTTTTATTCTATTTGTCAGTTATTTTGAAATATATATTCTTTTTTTGATAGTATGATTTTACTATTATAATTAATGATTTATATTTCTTGTTTTTGTTGTTTCATATTTTCAGACCACTGCAATATTGGCAAGTAAAAAACATGTATCCAAACTGGGTGAAAGTTCTTTTGTACTCAACGCACAATTAAACTCTGGAATTTGTTGCCAGAGGACGTTGTCAGTTCAGTTAGTACAGCTGTGTTTAAAAAAGGATTGGATACGTTCTTGGAGGAGAAGTCCATTACCTGCTATTAATTAAGTTGACTTAGAAAATAGCCACTGCTATTACAAGCAACAGTAACATGGAATAGACTTAGTTTTTGGGTACTTGCCAGGTTCTTATGGCCTGGATTGGCCACTGTTGGAAACAGGATGCTGAGCTTGATGGACCCTTGGTCTGACCCAGTATGGCATGTTCTTATGTTCTTCTTATGTTCTTATGGGTGCATATTTTTTGAATGCCCGCACTTCCACCTGTCCTGGGTGCTCGATGCTACATACAAATGAGCTGCCGCACTAAAAGGGATGTGCAAAGGGTAATTTGTGCATCCCTAGCACTCTGCATCTAGCACCCAGGAGAAGTGGCTGTGTGTCTAGAACAGCCTGACCAGAGCTCCCTCCCCACCACCGGCAGGACTGTTCCTGATTGGTCCTTTCCCCCGACACTTGACACTATTTAGTATCACTAGGATACTAATAGGAGGAATCACAGAAAGCAGGATTTTTTGTTTTTTTATCATCAGCCCTTAGGAGTCACATGCTTTAACGCCTGCTCCCAGGCAGACGTTAAATTTGCAGTGTTAAAATGGGCTCTGTGGCCATGCAGCAATTTTTTGCTTCTGGGGTAATAGCTAATTGCCTCATCAAAATGAATTTACATGTGATGAGTGCTATTAGTTATACGCTGGTTTAGATATGTGTTTTGGATGCGCTAATCCCCTTATTGTATGAGAGGTTTTGGACACATGTGTCCAAGAGCGTGTCCATGCGTGTCCAGCGCAAGCGTGCGATAGCTGGAAAGCTTAGCGCAGGCCTGCGCTAGCTACATCGGGGCGGAGTCGGCTCTGGAAGAGGAGGAGTTGGGGCATCACCGGGGCCAACTCCGTGAAGACGGTGCTGACAGCGAAAAGGTAAGGAGCCTTTTCCCTGCCTATTTCGCGCCGAATAACTACACCTTTTATAGTGTAGTTATTCGGCACGACGCCGGCAGTGATCGCACCACGGTGGTGCGATCGCTGCCGGCTAGCACAGGACCGCCCCTGCTTCGCCCCCCCGTTAGCGCCAGGATTCACTAAGCCTTGCGGCATTAGTGAATCCAGGCCAAAGTGACTAAATTTGAGGCCCACTCACTTAACGTGGCAGCAGCCTGTCCCTATGTACCATGGGTCTGATTTATCCCTCTGATTTTTCTCTCAAGCCATGCAGTGTAATAAAAAAAACCAGATAATAAATTGAAAATATCAGTAATATGAGTAAATTATCAATGTTAAGATATACGTAAAATATTAAGAACAGATAAAACGTTTCAAAGTTAAAATAAGAAGTTATCAGGTGGTATATGGTAGAATTATTGGCATAATTAAAAATTATAAGAACACATAATAGTTATCAATAAAAAGATATGCATAAAATATAATAACGGATAAAACTTTTCAAAGATAAAAGTGAGAGTAACAAATAGTGTATAAAATATATTAAGGGTGTCTATCAATTAGAATCAGAGTATGCTTTCCTGAACAGCCATGTTTTAAACTTCTTAAAGATTTTTTTTTATTAAACAATTTTTTATTGAACATACGAAATAGACAACCATACCGCTAGGGGGGGGGTTACACTTCGCCACCCCCAGCAGCAAATCTGTACAATATATCGAATCGTTCAAGTAATATCTCCTTTTCTCCCCCCCCCACCCCCACACCCCCCCTCCACCCAATGAGTAGGCGATAGACAATTAAAGGGGGTCCATGGACTTCTTATACATTTCGCCATCCCCCTGTCTCCCAGTATTATAGTCTTCCATAACACCCTACCCCCCCCCCCCCCCCCCAATGTTTTGTTGTAGGCGAGTTTCAACAGGTAGTGAGTTCCATAATTTTGGACTGGCAAGTGAGATTGCTCTCTCTTATTTGTGTTAATTGAGTAGTTTTTATTGAGGGAATAGATATTAAGCCTTGATTGGCTGAACGTAAGTTATGCTGTGGTGTGTGTATTTTTATGGCAGTATTGAGACAGTCAGTTTTTTCTCCATAGATGATTTGTGAGTGATTGTTAATACTTTATATTCTACTCTATATTTTATAGGAAGCCAGTGGAGTGATATCAGAACTGGGGAATTGTGTTCATGTTTTTTGTTTCTGTAAGGATTCTCGCTGCTAAGTTTTGAAGAAGTTGAAAAGGACGTATTGTGGATAATGGTAATCCTACAAGAAGGGCATTACAGTAGTCAAGGTTAGCAAAAATAAGGAGTTTAAAAATAGTTCTGAAGTCATTTTGGTCTAAGAATGGATTTAGTTGTTTTAGGATTAATAATTTATAATATCCTTCTTTGATTTTTGTTGTAATATGTGTCTTGCAGTTTAATTCTTTGTCAATGATAAATCCCAAGTCCCGGACATGTATTATCGTTTGCTTGTCCTCCAAAATCAAAGGTGGTAAAGGATCATTGGATGTTTTTCTCTCCAATACTATAATTTCTGTTTTAGACATGTTCAGTATGAGTTTCATATGAGATAGTAGTCGTTTAATATAGGATAAATACATGGCAGTTTTTTTGTATGTAGATTCAATGGAATCGATGATCGGAATGAGAATTTGTATATCATCTGCATAAATAAAATGAACTAAACCAAGACCAGAAAGTAAATGGCAGAGAGGCAACATATAAATATTAAATAACGTGACAGACAGAGCTGAACCTTGTGGTACTCCTGTGTTAAGTTGTATTTTTTCTGATAGCGAATTATTGATTTTTACTTGAAAATTTCAGTTACTTAGATATGACGAAAACCATTGCAGGGTTGTGTTAGTAAAAAATTTAAATACATTAAAATACATGCATAAAAACTAATCAATTGCTATTCAAATCTGGCATAGAGATTGTGTCAGAGGCTGAATAGTAGTGAATGGGATGATGAGCAAATAATGAGGTATGTATGCATGGTCTGTGACATCAGTATGAACTAAAGACAAAAATTCAAAAATGCCTTTTCCATAATTCATCTCCACATCACTTCCTTTGCATACTCTCTGTTCCATTTATTTATCCTGGCTCAATAGGGGAAAATCAGTCCTTATGCACATACTAAACCACTTATTGCAATCTTATGCATTCGGCCTTAGCAGTTTAAGAAACTCTTAGCAACTCTAACCATCTAAAGATTCTTTATTCTCCATCCTTGAATCACAGCTGCCCTGTGTGTGAACAGCATTCACAAGACTCTGAACAAGAAAACTGTCTGTACATGCAAGATGTTAACCTCAACAGCTGCACTGCTCTCTTGACCTTTGCAATTTATAACCCCTTCATAGATTAACACAGGGCAGTAAGTCATGAGACTCACCTGTTATATACTAGGACTACACCATCTGCCCTTCAAACTTCCCATGCCTGCCAGCACCCTGACACTTTCTATCACACAACTAACACACATTGAGAAAGTGCTATATACCAAAGAAAGTAGTGCTCACCTTCCTTTCTAATAGTACTGGCTGCAGGTATTAAGGAGGACTATTGGCAATATGACAAGCACAAAATAAAGGACACATCTGCAGACAGAAAAAATAATAGTTTCCACTAATATATAAAGTCTTACTGCCCCATTTGTAAAATCAGTTCTGTACTGAGGAAATATATATTGGGTGAGGACCCTTGAATTGGCTTAGCAGTACCTCCCTTAGGCATGCACTGCATAATATAAAATGCAAAAAAGATTCTCTATATACAGTATATGCATATACAGCAAGAGAGATAGGTGATTCTCATACATATATATGTAAAATGCTATGGTTTCACAAAATTACATTGTCAGAGGCCACACAATGCGGACCTAACAGCATCTTTTGTTATAATCAATCATCTAAAATGCATAATTTTTTAGACAATTTTATAAATGCACTTAAATTGCTAACTAAATTGTCTAAAAAATTACACGTTAGGAGATTTTAGGAGATTGATGATCATAACTAAAGACGCTGTTAGGTCCGCCTTATGTGGCCTCTGACAATGTAATATTATGAAACCATAGCATCCGATATTTGTATGAGAATCACCCATCTCCCTTGCTGTGTCTGTATATATATATATATATATATATATATATATATATATATATATATATATACATACACACAGAGAGAGAGAGAGAATCTTCTGCATGCATTTTGGTTTTCTCTGTTAGTTGGGTTAGTTGGGTCTTTTTTTGTTTGTAATATTTTTTATTAAAGTTTGATACGAGGCATACAACGTACAATAGCAAGAAAGAAAAAAGAAATCATCAACAATTGTGTACCCTCGTAGATATCAAGCAACAAAACAACCCACCCACACCACCCCCGTTCCTGTCCCCACCTAACCCCTCTCCCTCCCCCCTCCCATAGCGCTCAGGTGTTCATCAGTCCCAACCTTCATTAGACTACAAGGGTTAAGGATACATATAGGTATAAAGATATGCAGATATAAAGATAAACATAAAGATAAACATAAACGAGCAGCAGTTCACTGTCCCACAATCCACAAACTAAGAATAACAATTAGATTAGTGAGGTAACAGAAGCAGGTAAAGGGAGCATCTTAAGAACGGGAGACCAAATATTGTGTAGCCTGGTCCGCTGAGTCGGTGAAGCTTGTGGAAATGATTTACGTTCTAATAGATAGAGGTCCAACATGGCATCTTTCCACTCAGGTAGTGATGGAGGTGTAGCGGAGATCCAATGACGTAAAATAATTTTTAGGGCCGTCAGCCGAACTTTATGAAGTAACAATGTCCGCGGTGGTCTCCTGGTTCCTTGCGCATGACAAATTCCCAACAGACAAAAGCTCGCCGTGAAAGGTTCAGAAAGAAACTGGGAGATCATAGTCCAAAATTGTCGTACAACCACATAGTCCCATAAACAATGCAAGAAAGAGGCATGGGGTTGCGAACATTTGGGACACGCCCCGGATGGGACAATCCCAGCAAGGAAAGCCCTCCTTGGCCAAAAAAGCAGCCGGAGAGCAATCCTAAAATGTAATTCTCGCATGTAGACACTGAAAACCGCCTTTTGAACAATCTGGGTACTGAGTAACAGGGCCTTGGACGTAATTTCACATCCTAGTTCCGTGGACCAGGTCGCAGAACTACTGTCATATATAGTATAGCGAAAAGACTCATGCAAGTAACGATAATACATAGACAGCTTTACCACTTTAAGACCACTAAGATGGATAAATCTCTGAAAAGGTCCATTGGTGATTGCCCTCTTACAGGAGAGTAGCATATGCCGGATAAAACTACCAATTTGGAGATAAGTAAGATATTCAGAGGAGCAAAAACCAAAGTTATCACAACAATAACTAAAAGAACGAAGGCGATTAGTTTGCAAATCCATGAATGGAAGCAAATCCACAATACCTTTTGCATGTAATTTAGACAGAGTTTTAACAGGGATACCCGCTGGTAAGTCTGGGTTATGCATCAACGGCAAGCAATAGGATACCTTCCAGTCAAGATGTAAGAACTGTCTAAGAAATTTCCAACAGTTCCGCAATCCCCTTATAACTAGGCCTTGGGAAACACTCCTAGGAAGGCTCTCCCCAGGAGAATGCAATACATAAGCCAAATTTCTTGGAAGGTAAGCTGCTTGTTCCAACCGTAAGATGTCCGATGATCCGCTATAACCCAGCCACTCCCGCAAAGTAGGCAGTAAACAAGCAATATTATAATATCGTATATTAGCCCCGCCTAAACCCCCTTCAGATTTTGGGGCAATTAATGTGGTAAAAGCAGTTCTGGCTTTTTTATAATTCCAGAAAAACGCACCCAAGAACTTATATAAGAGACGGATGTCCTTGGATTTCAAATAAAATGGAACCATCTGCAAGATATAGAGAAGCTTAGGGAGCAAAATCATATTCACCAAGGCAATTCTACCTGAGAGGGATAGGGGAAGCGGTTTCCAACTTTGGAGTTTTAACCGAAAGGCATGCCATAAGGGTGTAATATTACAACTATACCAATACATAGGGTTTTTATGTATTTTGATGCCCAAATATTTAATCGTGTCTTGTGCCCAAAGGAGGGGGAAATCTGGCCAAGTTGACTGAAGCGAACCTGTGAGATCTAGAGCCTCAGACTTAGTGAGATTAAGCTTCAGGCCGGAGAATGTGCCAAAGGTCTGAATTGTCTCAAGCAAGAGAGGCAAAGTCATCCGGGCATTGGAAAGTAACATTAACATGTCATCCGCAAATAACATCATCTTTTGTTCTATAGGGCCTGTTTTAATACCTATGATACCAGAAGACTGGCGTATTTTCTGGGTTAAAGGTTCCAGGGATAAAATATATAGAAGAGGGGATAGGGGACACCCCTGTCTCGTGCCCCGTTCCAGTGTAAATAAGGGAGACGTGGAACCATTCATGCAAATAAAAGCCTTGGGGTCCCGGTACAATAGTTGAACCGCTGCCAAATAAGATCCCGAAAAGCCAAACCTCTCCAGGGCTGCAAAAAGATACGGCCAGGCCACCCGGTCAAACGCTTTTTCAGCGTCAAAGCTGACCAATAAAGGATCAACCATTTCCGAAGCATGACAACTCTCGAGAGCAACCAGGAGGCGGCGAATGTTCACCACTGGGCGTCTACCATACACAAAGCCTGTCTGCTCAGGAGAAATAAGGTCAGGTAGAACGAATTTTAATCTGTTCGCTAAAATTTTGGAATACACTTTAATATCCTGATTAAGTAAAGAGATGGGGCGATATGACCCCGGTTCCGCCAGATCCTTCCCAGGTTTAGGCAATATAGTGATAGCTGCCACTTTCATTGTATCAGGTAAGATCCCATTAGTGATCATGTGGTTAAAAAGTGTGGTCAAAGGCGGTACAACCTGGTCACTGAGGGATTTGTAAAACAAGGAGGTCAATCCGTCAGGCCCTGGGGATTTGTGTAAATGGAGATCAGATATTACTTTCGCTACCTCCAAGGACGTAATGGGTCTATTAAGAGAGGCTCGTTGTACATCAGAAAGTACAGGCAACTGTAAATCCTGAAAAAAGGCCGTCTGATTAAAATCGTTTGGAGGTTCCGCAGCATACAGCTGTTTATAAAAATTTTGGAACACCAACCCAATTTCAGACGTGGTGACAGCATGTGAGCCATTTGGTTTCTTAATGTGAGAAATAAATTTAGAAGGGGTCTTTGTTTTGGACAGACGGGCTAAGAGCCTACCAGGCTTATTGCCATGTAAAAATAATTTGTGTTTAAAGGAAAATAAGTTTCCAGTGGCCTTTTGGTGTAATAAATCATTTAAAACTACCTGAGTTTGTCGAAATCTAGCTTCCCAAAGAGCATAGTTGGGTCTTTTTATACACATTACATAATATAAAGACATTGGTATCACATACTGAAGTCATTGCCTGACTGGCCATGAGCATGGCAACATCATAAGAACATAAGAAAATGCCATACTGGGTCAGACCAAGGGTCCATCAAGCCCAGCATCCTGTTTCCAACAGTGGCCAATCCAGGTCATAAGAACCTGGCAAATACCCAAAAACTATTCCATGTTACCATTGCTAATAGCAGTGGCTATTCTCTAAGTGAACTTAACAGCAAGTAATGGACTTCTCCTCCAAGAACTTATCCAATCCTTTTTTAAACACAGCTATACTAACTGCACTAACCACATCCTCTGGCAACAAATTCCAGAGTTTAATTGTGCGTTGAGTAAAAAAAGAACTTTCTCCAATTAGTTTTAAATGTGCCCCATGCTAACTTCATGGAGTGCCCCCTAGTCTTTCTACTATCCGAAAGAGTAAATAACCGATTCACATCTACCCGTTCTAGACCCCTCATGATTTTAAACACCTCTATCATATCCCCCCTCAGTCGTCTCTTCACCAAGCTGAAAAGTCCTAACCTCTTTAGTCTTTCCTCATAGGGGAGTTGTTCCATTCCCTTTATCATTTTGGTAGCCCTTCTCTGTACCTTCTCCATCGCAATTATATCTTTTTTGAGATGCGGCAACCAGAATTGTACACAGTATTCAAGGTGCGGTCTCACCATGGAGCGATACAGAGGCATTATGACATTTTCCGTTTTATTCACCATTCCCTTTCTAATAATTCCCAACATTCTGTTTGCTTTTTTGACTGCCGCAGCACACTGTACCGACGATTTCAATGTGTTATCCACTATGACACCTAGATCTCTTTCTTGGGTTGTAGCACCTAATATGGAACCCAACATTGTGTAATTATAGCATGGGTTATTTTTCCCTATATGCATCACCTTGCACTTATCCACATTAAATTGCATCTGCCATTTGGATGTCCCAATTTTCCAGTCTCACAAGGTCTTCCTGCAATTTATCCCAATCTGCTTGTGATTTAACTACTCTGAACAATTTTGTGTCATCTGCAAATTTGATTATCTCACTCGTCGTATTTCTTTCCAGATCATTTATAAATATATTGAAAAGTAAGGGTCCCAATACAGATCCCTGAGGCACTCCACTGTCCACTCCCTTCCACTGAGAAAATTGCCCATTTAATCCTACTCTCTGTTTCCTGTCTTTTAGCCAGTTTGCAATCCACTAAAGGACATCGCCACCTATCCCATGACTTTTTACTTTTCCTAGAAGCCTCTCATGAGGAACTTTGTCAAACGCCTTCTGAAAATCCAAGTATACATCGGCCAGTGTTGGGGACACAAGGCCACATTTTCTTCCAGTTAATAAGATGCCAGAAATAAGCTCTGCATTGTCTTCTTTCACACTTATGTAAGAGTAAAGAAGCTGTACATCTTAAATCAAGGTTAACATACATTGTTAATGTGACACTTTGCTAGAAGGTTCACAGAAAACAGGAATGTTTGATTTAGATTAAGTTAAAAAGTTTGGTATAGCATCTATTATAAATTATAATAATACACTTTAAAGACTCTCTCCATCTGTGAAGTGGGCCTGTGGCCACTTCTAGTACTACAGCCTCATAAGTACATAAGAAGTTGCCATACTGAATCAGACCAAGGCTCCATCAAGTCAGGCATCCTGTTTCCAACAGTGGCTAATCCAGAATACAAGCACCTGGCAATCCCTAAATAGTAAATAAATCCCATGCTATTAATGCCAGTAATAAGTAGTGGCTATTCCCCAAGTCAACTTGATTAATAAAGTTCATGGACTTCTCCTCCAGGAACTTGTCCAAGTTTTATTTTACACCCAGCTACACTAATTGCCCTAACCACATCCTCTCGCATTTTTTGGACAGACACAATTTTACCATCACAGTAGATTCATCCTGAATGTGTTTGCCGGGAATACTGGACAAATATTTTCAGTGAAGGTGGGCCACATATATATGCCAGCAGCAATTCAGCTGCAACAAAACCACAGGCAGTGGTTTGGGAGCCCAAGAATGTTGTCAGCTAGTAAGGAAATCCACCAGGCCAGAGACACTTTTGGCTGTCATGCACTGGGTCAGTGAGCATGATGGCAAGGCAGCAGGCCACCACTGTAGCATGAGCAGACAATTGAGATGGCAGACGAAACTGATTGCCCTTGTAGTAACAGTGAAGAGGAACAGGAAGAGGGGGAGGGGTGAGGAGGAGGGAAAGGGAAAAGGAAAAGGAAGAAGGGTAAATGGAGGAAGGAGAGGAGGAGTTGGGGAAGAGGAAGGAGTTGGGAGAGGAGGAGTTGGGAGAGGAAGGAGTTGGGGAAGGAGGAAAGGGGGGATGGGAAAGAGAGGGCAGGGAGAAGGTGTTTCAAAAGAAATTCTCATTTAGCGTACTAAATATTTATTTTCTTTTGTGTGCTTTTCAGAGTGGACAACCTCTTAGAAACTCTGCTGATCCACAGCAATCAGCAAGGACCCTTCCCTCTCCAGGATACAAGGTGTGGGCTGCTTTTAAAACAGTCTCCTCTTTGACCAGTTACAATTCAGCTACCTAAATTCACAAAACAGAGACATTTTACATGTAGAAAACATGGGCAACTTCAAGGGTGTTCCCGTGGCAGGCAGCCACCCAAATAACAGTCCTAAATTTAGCCTGTCGACTTTTGATCAGCTAGATTTAAGCACATTTTCAGCTGAAAACCTAGCTGGTTATCTGATGTTATTCACACTGTGGCTTCCTGAAAATGGACCCCCCTCCCCCCCCTCCAATAATTTAGTAGATCTCTGACCTTGTGCTTCCTTTTGCTTCCACCCGTTTACAGCTTTCTAAGATGAATAGCTTCTTGGTCACTGTACTATATATAGGTTCCCTGTGTATAAGGCTTGCTGGCATAGATTTTTAGCCTTTTTTTTTTTTTTTTGAGACTGGGCAATATAAGTAGCATGTCAGCAGAATTTCAGTTTGCTTTCAGCACAGCCCAGTTAGGATTCACTAGTAATGTGGGAAAAGACAGAATGCAGGAAACTGCTTCATTTGTCAGGGTGCTTTGGGCCCTCGTGACAGCTTCGCCTTAGGAATATAATTCAAAGCAAATGTGAACTTTATTCCGGCTAATTTTCTGGTTTTGCTTTTTTGCTTGTATTTTGGCATGTCACCTTGCAGCACCTGTAAAATCTGCTCTCTGTCCCCCCCCCCCCCCCCCCATCTCGGACTGGCTGCACTGCATGCAAAAGGTAACTCCAAAGGTGTGCTCAGCATTTCAGGGTAGTAACATTCCTTTCCTGAGAGCATCGGGCTGATATGGTCCCTAAAGAAGACACGAGCCCTGCCATACAGCATTGTCAGTGCTTGGGAAAGCAATCCTTTTTCCCACCAACGTTGGCTTTTGTCCTTTATACTTTCCTTTTGAATTCTTTAACATTAGCCATATGCTGGAGCTCCTTACCCGGGCTTTACATAAATCATTTAATTTAATGAGCAGCCTCTTTCAAACCAAGATAAAACAGAACCAACTTCAAAAGCAAAGCCGGCATGCAGAAATAAGGACATCAAGTATTTTGTACATTCGTGCTATGCGCGCTTCAGCAGAGAAGACTTCTGGATTGAGGAAACAATTTATTATCTGATTTATATGATACTTTGTACCAAAATGCAGGGATATACAGTCATAACATGGAGGAAATCACTCAGGCTCATGCAAACGTATCTAGGAAACTACAGTTATCTACTTTCAAGTCAAACATCAAATCTCACTTGTTAAGACTGTTTTTTTTCCATAATGGTCTCTTCCCTCAACTATTATTTTGTACAGTTACTGTAATTTACGAATGCGGTGATGCACCTTGGACTACAACACCATATAATATAACATAACACAGTAGATGACAGCAGAAGACCACCACTGGCCCATTCAATACATGATGCACAGCCTCCTGCCGCTTCGGGACTGCCTGTTTTGCCATCACGGCAGTGGCAGGAGCTTTTAAATCTTCTCCCAGCTGCTTCCCTGCTCTGCCTCAGATTCAGCTGCAGCTGTGGGAGCACCAAGCAGCCTCTCCAGCTCTGCCTCCCCTCTTTCAGTAGAACGCCTGCTGCTGTCTCTCCTCTTGGGATCTTACAGTCCCTTTCTCTCTTGCCTCAGGGGACCCAGGTAACTGAGTTTTGGGTTTTTTTTACTCTGTTGCAATAAGAACCCACCCTTAAATGAAATATCAGGTGATGGTATTTAGCCAGAGCCAGAAACAGCTGTCGCATGTTGATTATAACATGGAAACATTAGAACAATTAGTGTAATACCATGTAGTATTGAAGAAAGGTATTTGACATGGCATCTGGCCTTAGGGGTATGTAAACCAATGTGAAGGTAATGTGTGATGTATACTTTATATGCTCTCCAGTGTGTCTCTTTTAAAAGGCAAGAAGCTCACAAGAGGGAGTGTGTTTGAAATTCATATAAAACCTGTATTCAAGCATTTGGTAGGAGTTGAAACCGATGGTAGCCACCAAAAGGCTGGAATGCCTCTCCTCAGGGAAGGGGATCTGCAGGGGCTTTCTCCCTCAAGAGGAGAGGCCCAAGGATGGAGGAGAGTTTCTTCAAGGGGGAGCTATTAGGAAATCTGGATTTGGTCCCGAAGATTGCAGAAGTGAGTTGAGACTCTGCAGTCCATGGAGAGCCTAGGAGGCACAGTCCAAGAGGATTAAGGCTTGTGAAGACCGGAATCCTCTTGCTTATGGTCCCCAGGAGTGTTCCTGTGACATCGCGGGAGGATCCTGAGTTGTTCCAGGTTGGTAAGAATATTGATGTTGCATGTAAGAGAGAAATAATGAGGTGTCTATGCTTGAAGAGAACCTTGAGAGGAATGTGAAGTAATTTATCTTAGAAAACAAGAGAGAGAGAGGGAAACAATTTTGGTAGTTTTCCTAGTAACTTTATGCGATACAGAATTAAGGGAAGAAAGTGGTGGTGGTGTTTTTGCTGTTGCCAACACTGTTACAGCTCTGCTGTGAAAACCATTGAACTTGAGAACATAATTACCATGCTGGGTCAGACCAAGCTGTATCAAGCCCAGCATCCTGTCTCCAACAGTGGCTAATCCAGGTCACAAGTACCTGATAGATGCCATAAAGTAATTTAATTGTTATGACCGTCGGTCGCAGATGGCTGTGACCGCATCTACTCACTTCTTGCACCGTCCTGCTTCCTGCTCCGGGCCTGCTCGCGGTGCAGGCTAGTCTCTGCCACCGCATTCCCTATGGCTCCTCGTGGCAATCAAGATGCCGCCATTCTCCACGCTGACTCTGGGCCTTACTAGGCGCGTGCGCGTGCCACCTGATCCTCTTTTAAAGCCCCTTCGGTGGGAACGTCCCGGATTGATGATGTCATTACATCAGAGTAAGTAAGCTCCACCTTCTCCCTCAGCTAGCCGACTTGGCAACGAGTTCCACTATTTCTCAACGAGCTCCTGTCTCTGCCATTCCTGGTGTGATGCTATTGGATATCTTGGACTCTGGACCCTGCCTGGTACCCGCTCTTTGGGGGCCAGTGCGCATATCCTACGGGGACCTGGTCTCCTGGCTTCCCCTGCTCCTCGGGCTAGCCCTGCGCCTTCCAGTAAGTCCTATTCTGCTGGCCTCTGCTCCTCGGGGCCACCTCTGGGAACACCTTTACTACTTGGGAGTTCTAATTCCATGCTTCCCCGCTCCTCGGGGAAGTACCTTCAGTTATTGTCTGTGCTTCCCCGCTCCTCAGGGTAGTGCCTACATTTACCCTTGGGACTATTGGTGCTGCTCCATTCCTCGGGGCTGTACCCTAGACTCTGCTACCGGGCACTACTGGCGCCTCCCACTCCTCGGGCTGCCCTACATCATTCGCTGGAGACTTGACTTGGGCTTCCCCGTTCCGCGGGTTGGCCTACATCATTGCACCAAGTACCTCCTTCATTGGGCAGCTCTTCCCCTCGGGGTTGCCTCTTCAGAATAGCTCCTGACCTGCACATCCTGTGACGCGCTCCCCGCTCTGTGGGCCTGCCTAGTGCCATCTCCTCCAGAGGTCTCTGCCCAGGTACTGACCTCCAGCCTCTCCTACGTACGGTGGGAACCACTGCCTGCTGTGGCTCAGCCCCGCTCCTCGGGACCACTCTTCAGTCTCTCCCACGAATTCTCTGCTGAGCCAGACCTCGCCTCCCAACGTTGAAATTGCCTAATTCAGGAAAAACAATTGCACATCCCTAATATTTTCTGTTTTATTCTCTATTCCTTTTTGGATCATTCCTAACATTCTATTTGCTTTTTTGACTGCCACCAGATACTGAGCTGAGGATTTGTATCTAATTGTCCAAAAGGACTCCAAGGTTCTTTTCCTGGGTTGCGACTCCTAAACCAGAATCCAGCATCATGTACCTGTAATTGGGATTATTTTTCCCTATGTGCATCACTTTGCAATTTTCTACCTTAAATGTCATCTGCCATTTGGTTGCCCAGTCTCTTAGTATAATAAAGTCCCTCTGCATTTCCATACAATCTGTTGCCATTTTAACAAATTTGATTAATTTTGTATCATCTGCAAATTTGATCACCTCGCATGTCATTCTCTTTTCCAGATCATTTATGAATATGTTAAACAGCACAGGTCCCAATACCGATCCCTATGATACTCCAGTAATGACCTCTCTCCATTTGGAAAACTGAACATTAAGTCCTACCTTCTGTTTCCGGCCTTTTAACCAGTTACCAATCAACAATAGAACACTGCCTCCTACCCCATGACTCTGTAATTTCCAGAGGTGTCTCTCACTGGAGAATTTATCAAATGCCTTCTGAAAATCCAAATCCTTGTAAACCCGGATTAGAATTACTGCCTTTTAATATTTTTGTAAACTTTGACTGCTGGGGGAACCTGCAGAATTTATAATAAAAGCTGGGTTGTTTGAAAACATGTTCGGAGCATGTTCTTCCTTTTTCTGAAGTGAAAAGTGCTTAATAGGGGTGTGCATTCGTTCCCTACGAATTGGCAATCCGCAACGTATAGGGACATATTCGTTGTATTCGTGGGGAAGCGAAACGTATCGCGATTCCCCACAAATACAACAAATCTTCGTTGAATTATTCGGCCGTCTAAAGGAGTCAATTTAAACAAACCCCCCAACCTCCTGACCCCCCCCCCCCAAGACTTACCAAAACTCCCTGGTGGTCTAGCGGGGGGTCCAGGAGCCATCTCCAGCACTCACACCCTTGGCTGCCGGTTTCAAAATGGCGCCGATAGCCTTTGACCTACTATGTCACAGGGGCTACCGGTGCCATTAGTCAGCCCCTGTCACATGGTAGGAGCAATGGATGGCCGGGACCATCTTGTGCTCCTACCATCTGACAGGGGCTGACCAATTGGACAGTCGGCCCCTGTGATCCCCATTGGACTTTTGGCAAGTTTTGTGGGGGTCAGAAGGGTCCCACAAGACTTGCCAAAAGCCCCTGGTGGTCCAGCAGGGGACCGGGATCGATCTCCTGCATAAGAACATAAGAAATTGCCATGCTGGGTCAGACCAAAGATCCATCAAGCCCAGCATCCTGTTTCCAACAGAGGCCAAAACCAGGCCACAAGAACCTGGCAATTACCCAAACACTAAGAAGATCCCATGCTACTGATGCAATTAATAGCAGTGGCTATTCCCTAAGTAAAATTGATTAATAGCCATTAATGGACTTCTCCTCCAAGAACTTATCCAAACGTTTTTTGAACCCAGCTACACTAACTGCACTAACCACATCCTCTGGCAACAAATTCCAGAGCTTTATTGTGCGTTGAGTGAAAAAGAATTTTCTTCGATTAGTCTTAAATGTGCTACTTGCTAACTTCATGGAATGCCCTCTAGTCCTTCTATTATTCGAAAGTGAAAATAACCGAGTCACATCTACTCGTTCAAGACCTCTCATGATCTTAAAGACCTCTATCATATCCCCCCTCAGCTGTCTCTTCTCCAAGCTGAACAGCCCTAATCTCTTCAGCCTTTCCTCATAGGGAAGCTGTTCCATCCCCTTTATCATTTTGGTTGCTCTTCTCTGTACCTTCTCCATCGCAACTATATCTTTTTTGAGATGCGGCAACCAACAGTATTCAAGGTGTGGTCTCACCATGGAGCGATATAGAGGCATTATGACATTTTCCTTTCTATTAACCATTCCCTTACTAATAATTCCTAACATTCTATTTGCTTTTTTGACTGCTGCAGCACACTGAGCTGACGATTTTTTTTTGAAATTTAAGTTTTTCATTTATTGAACCATTCAGCACATGAATAACACACAGTACAAAGAACCGGCCAATGAACAAAAGCATAGAAACCAATCTGGTTACAGAATTCAATAAGTTTCCAATAACTGTTTTTCCCCCTTCCCCCCCTCCCTCCCACCGCATGGCAGAATCTCACAAGAAACACCAATTCAGTAACAGTAGTATAAAGCTTCAGCAGAATACAAAATACATGGTTTGGAAACATACCATAGCAGAAGGTGATGATCCAGGTGTCCGGAAACAAAAATCCAGCCTTAACAGTCCACCAAAACAGAAACGATACATAGTATATAACAGAAAATGATAAGCTTCTTACAGTGTCAAGATGTAGTCAGTAAAGGGCTTCCAAAGTTTGTGGAAAGAAGTGTGTCTGTGATACTTGTCAGCTGTAAGTGATGCCAGGTGTTTATATGAGTGTAATTTTACTAATACTTCGGAAAGTGTGGGCAGGCGAGGAGACCGCCAATGAAGAGCAATAAGACTACGTGCAGCAATAAACACCTGTATACACAATTTCTGTTGCATGTTATCTAGCGTATCGGGAAATACATGCAGTAAGGCCATCTCCATCACTGGAGAATTAAGAACCCCAAGCATATCGCTGATCATTTTAAAAATCCCTTCCCAAAATGGCTTAAGGATGGGACAGGTCCACCAAACGTGCTGGTATGAGCCTAAATCCCCACATTCTCGCCAACATGCGTCCGGGACCTGCGCATACATTTTATGAAGCTTGACAGGTGTAAGATACCATCGGTACATCATTTTATAACAGTTCTCCTGTAAAGTAGCAGATATAGAACAATGGCGGGCCTGTGAAGCAATAATGCTCCATAGCTCAGGGCTGATGCTATTGCCGAGATCCCGCTCCCATTGGACAATGTGGGTGCCAATTAGTGCATTGGGAGGATAAAATAATTGATAAATTTTGGATATAGACCCACTAAGGGCATCTCCTTGAAGGAAATATAATTCAAATAAGGTTCTCCCCGTGCGCATGTAGTTGCCTTTAATCGCGCTGCGAATGAAGTGCGCAATTTGTGCATATAGCAGACAATCCTTGTGATCTAAGTCATACAAAGTAAAGAGTTGCTCCCTAGGTATCAGAGAACCTAGCTGCAAAAGATGCCCCATTGTAGTGATCCCTTGCGCCGCCCAATGCTGCATGCGAGACGTTTGGTAACCTGGTGAAAAGCTAGTATTGGTCACTAATGAGGATTGATAATAGTATCGGTGAGTACCCACTAATTTTTGCCTGGAATGGGCCCAGATCTTCATGGTAACTCCCAAGGACCAGGGTATCTGATATATCGGCAGCCACGTATTACGCGGCTGCCATAAAACAGCAGAGAGATTCATTGGTCCCAATATAGCCTGCTCAATAGTAACCCATTGCTTACGGGCAGCCAGTCGAGAAAAATCTAATACCGCCCGCAATTGGGCTGCATGATAATACCTTAAGAGATTTGGTACTGCCATACCCCCCTGAAGTTTAGGAAGATAGAGCACGGATTTGGATATCCGCGGGGGTCGGCGTCTCCAAATAAAATCAAAAATTCTTGTTTGCCATTTCCGTAACCTATTAGAGGATATAAACACCGGCAAAGATGAAAATAGATATAAAAATTTCGGTAACACCGACATCTTAGTTATAGCAATCCGTCCCAGCCAAGAAAAGGCGGATTTGTTCCATCGACTAAGGTCAGTAGTCACCTTACGGAGTAGCGGGTTATAATTTAGGTCAAATAGGTCTGTTAGTTTGGAGGATAGCAAGATGCCCAGATATTTAATATGAGATTTGGCCCATCGGAATGGGTATGTAGAGCCTAATGTTCTTACCAATTGTGGGGAAACATTGATATTGAGCAATTCGGATTTGTCAAAATTTACACGTAAACCCGCCACCTGGCCAAAACAGGAAAGTTCCCTCATCACACCCTGTAAGGAGCGCATGGGGTCAGTAAGGATCATGAGAATGTCGTCGGCGAACAACGACAATTTGTATTGCCTTTCTCCTATGGTGACTCCCTGAATATCCCCAGAGGCCCGCACTCGGGAAGTGAGTGGTTCAAGATATAGTGCGAATAATAATGGGGATAAGGGGCATCCCTGTCGGGTGCCACGCCCTATAGGAAAAACCTCGCCATAACCACTATTGACCTTGACTCGAGCCTGCGGGTGTTCATATAACCTCTGTATCCAAGTGATAAAATTAGGCCCAAACTCTAACTTCCGCAGCGTCTGAAATAAAAAAGGCCAGTGCACCAAGTCGAAAGCCTTTTCCGCGTCAAGGGACAACAAAACCGCCGGCTCCCCTGTCTCCTGCACCCACCACATAAGGTCAATAACTTTTCTAATGTTATCAGCTGCCATTCGCTTTGGAACAAAGCCGACTTGGTCGGTATGTACCAAGTCTGGAAGACAAGAGTTAAGGCGCAGCACTAGCACTCGAGCCAGTATCTTAAGGTCTACATTTATTAAAGATATTGGCCGGTACGAGCTGCATTGGGTGTGATCCCTGCCCGGTTTAGGCAGCACAGTGATGCCCGCTACGTTGGCCTGCTGATGTATAGAGATACCCGCCTGAAGACTATTAAAGTATGCAGTCAGGGGCTCCGCGACTGTATCTACACATTTTTTGTAGTAGGCTCCCGAAAGGCCGTCCAACCCCGGAGATTTGCTAGGTTTTAGTGCTCTAATTACCGCTTCAACTTCATCTACAGAGATGGGCTCATCGAGCCTCCGCCTCTGGTCCTCAGTAACTCTGGGAAGAGAAACGGAAGCTAAGTAATCCTCTATGTCAGAAAGTGAAACAGTGTCCTCAGCTGAGTACAGTGTTTCATAGAAGCTGGAGAAGGCTTCCCGTATCCCTCCGGAGTCAGTGACAAGGCTACCAGTAGGGTGTCGAATCTTAGTGATACTGGATTGAGAGAGTTTTGCCTTTAATTGACGCGCCAAAAGCTTCCCCGCCTTGTTCCCCCCTTCATAATATACTTGCTTAGTGATGTCCATAGCATAAAGAAGCCTTTGGTTATCAAATTGTTGCAGTTGTGCTTTAAGAGCTAGAATCTTATGGTAGCATTTCTGGGACTGACTCTGCATGTGCGCACTGTTAAGCTGGCCTAGTTGGGCCAGAAGCTCGACTCTAGCTAGGTCCTTCTTCCGCTTACACGCGGTAGCCCTGGCTATCAAGAGGCCCCGGGCTACAGCCTTAGAGCAGTCCCAGCAGATACTTGGGGAAATATCAGGGCAATCGTTGTTAATAAAATACTCTTGCAATTGTGACTCCAGAGTTTTCACAAAGTCCAGATCTTGGAGTAAGGACTCATTCAATTTCCAAAATTTGGAACCATTATCACTGACTCCCAGGTTGACCTCTAGACTGATTGGGGCATGATCAGACCAGGTGATCGGTTCTATTTCAGGGCAGGTAACTCGATTGCTCAACCGTTTGTCTACTAAAAAATAGTCAATCCTCGAGTAGCTATCATGTGGGGGAGAGTAAAAGGTATACGAGCGGGAGTGTGGATACCTATTTCTCCATACATCTATCAGTTGCCAGTCACCCAGGATGTCCCGTAACTGAGTCCGAGGGGCTTGTTGGGGCATACCTTGAAGCTTTGAATTATCTAACTCTGGATTTATGGTCAAATTAAAGTCCCCCCCCAAGATTAATGAACCCTCTGTGTGCTGCAGTAAGAGTCCTTGCAGGGTCTGAAAAAAGGCCTTCTGATCCACGTTTGGGGCATAGAGGGACACAAGTGTGTAAACTTGAGAACCCACTTGAATTTTGAGTAGTAAGTATCTACCAGCTGGATCCTCAATGTGTGACAGCACATCAAAAACTAAGCGAGAAGATATCAATATTCCCGTCCCTGTATATTTGTGCTTTACGCAGCTGGCAGCAGCATATACGTGAGGGAACTCCCTGCATCCCAACAAATGAGTATATCTGCGTTTAAGGTGAGTTTCCTGTATAAAGGCGATATCCGCCTTAAGATAAACAAGTTCTTTCCTGAGAAGAAAGCGTTTTTTATAGGTATTGAGGCCCTTTACGTTAAGGGATATTATTTTAACCATTAGGAAATCCGTGGAAGCATACTCCACATGAACAGTACCACATAATTGGAGACATTAAAGACTGAGTACAAAGGAAAATAATAACTGGACACCTTTGGGCCATGACCCCCTCCCCCCCGAAGAAGCATAAAAGTAAGGTATAAGCAAAGTTACCGATGTGTGTAATGCATAGAATAAGAAGAAACTTCTGCCATAAATCCCCCCCTCCCCTTCCTACAGTGGTTCGCGGCATCCTGGCGAACCAAATATGGGAAACGCTGTACAGACAACTCAGACCCCCATCATAGATCCCCCCACCCCCGGTCCAAAAACACAGACCCAACCGTGAACATTTGAAACTGAAAAACGGCATTTAACCTTGAAAACCTTCATAAAGCAGTAGCTCCCTATAAAATTAGAAACCGGGCGCTCGCAGGGCCCAACAGCTGGACCCTCTCAACCAGTACTGCAAGTAAAGAGGGAATCTCCCTCCCATCATGTTAGGACCGCTATCAGCCCAGTCCCTCCGGTGTAACCTCAGATTGCGATTGTTGCCTGCGTAGTCTACCCCGTCCTGGCCCCGGGCGTCGCCATTTGGAACTCCTTGTAGACCCAGGTCCCTGCTGCCGGGGTTCGGAAGCCGAAAAAGGTGCGTCCAGCCCAGCTTTCTTAAAACATTCGATGGCGTCGGATATAGACTTGACACGATAGGTGATACCCTTACGCTGAAAAATCAGGGCGAACGGAAACGCCCAGCGATACCTGATGTCTTCATTCCGAAGTGCCGTGGTCACTTCTCGAAGCTGGTAACGCTTCTGCAAGGTGATGGGAGCGAGATCGTTGAACACAGAAATCTCCAAATTCTGCCATTTGACCACTTGTAGAGCTCGCGCGGCCGTCAGTACATCCTCCTTAATGCGAAAATGATGAAATTTTAAAATAATGTCCCGTGGGCGCCCATCTGTTCTCGGGCCCAAAGCTCTATGAGCACGCTCGAGATCCACCTCGGGGGAGCCCCGTTCCCCTCCTGCAGCGGGCTTATGGTTAGATAATATATGCTGACAAATAGCAATAGCTGTAGCCATGCAGTCATTATATAAATCAGACTCCGGTATGCCCCTTAGGCGTAAATTTGCCCTCCTCGATCTGCTTTCCAGATCCTCCACTTTTTCGGAAAGGAGATCTAGTTCAGTGGTGACCCGGGTGTTTTGGGCAGCTAGCGATTCTGTCAATACCTCTTGGCCCTCCAGGCGGGTGTCCACGTCGTCAACCCGGCGTCCCAATGCATTCAAATCCTCCCTAACATCTGCGATGGAGGCTACAATTTCCGTTTTGTGAGCTTTTAAATCTGCTCTCAGTTCTATGAACCAGTTCCTCATTTCGGAACGTGTGGGGAACTCCGGCGGTCCTGAAGTCGCTAAGGCTGTGCTGGCCGCGTCCTCGTGGCTGACGCCGACAGCCGGGTCCTCGTGGCCTGAGGCCCTCTCGGCCTGCGCATCAGCCTCCGGGAGGAGTTCCTCCGCAAGTTTGCTGAACGCAAATTGTTTTAAATCCGTAGTTTTTTTTTTTGCTGCCATCGCACACGGAGTCTGCAGCCCTGATCGCTATTTTAGTATGGCAGGGGTCGCAACTGCCGCTGTAAATGCCGTTTTTAGACCGGGTTTAGGAGGAGCAATCAAATCAGGCGGCCATCTTGTTAAGCTGCTCTCTAGCGCCCCCTGAGCTGACGATTTTAAAGTATTATCCACTATGATACCTAGGTCTTTTTCCTGGGTGGTAGCTCCTAATATGGAACCTAACATCGTGTAACTACAGCAACGGTTATTTTTCCCTATATGCAACACCTTGCACTTGTCCACATTAAATTTCATCTGCCATTTGGATGCCCAATCTTCAAGTCTTGCAAGGTCCTCCTGCAATGTATCACAGTCTGCTTGTGATTTAACTACTCTGAATAATTTTGTATCATCTGCAAATTTGATAACCTCACTCGTCGTATTCCTTTCCAGATCATTTATATATATACAAGCCGTTAAGCCCGTTAAAACGGGCTACATCCCTCTGTCTCTCACCTCCCCCTCATTCTCTCTCCCCTCACTCTTCACAACCCCCTACCTCCCTCCCTCTCACCCACTCAGTCCCTCCCTACCACTCAGTCTCACTCCCTCCCTCCCCCCTCCCTCTCACTCACACTCAGTCCCACTCCCTCCCCCTCCCCCTCAGTCCCACTCCCTCCCCCTCTCCCTCAGTCCCACTCCCTCTCTCAGTCCCACTCCCTCCCTCTCTGTCCCACTCCCTCCCTCTCTCTCTCCCTCCCTCTCTCCCCCTCTCACTCAGTCCCCCTCCCTCCCTCTCACTCAGTCCCACTCCCTCTCTCTCCTCCCCTCTCACTCAGTCCCTCCTTCTCTCTCTCCTCCCTCGCTGCCACCCGCCGCCGCCGCCACCCGATGCCGCTGCCGCCGCTACCCGCCACCGCCGCCGCCATCTGACGCCGCCGCTGCCACCGCTACCACCCGCCGCCGCCGCCGCTGCCTCCCGACGCCGCCGCTGCCACTGGACGCCGCCATTTTTTTTCTTTTTTTCTGGCTCAGACCGACGTGCTCGCCCGCACATGCGCGGTAGAGCTGGTCTCTACTGCGCATTTGCGGCACGTCGGTCATCCTTCGTTTATTAGGTAGGATTGAAAAGCACCGGTCCCAAGTACAGATCCCTGAGGCACTCCACCGTTTACCCTTTTCCACTGAAAAAATTGTCCATTTAATCCTACTCTCTGTTTCCTGTCTTTTAACCAGCTTGTAATCCACGAAAGGACATCGCCTCCTATCCCATGACTTTTTAGTTTTCGTAGAAGCCTCTCATGAGGGACTTTGTCAAACGCCTTCTGAAAATCCAAATACACTACATCTACCGGTTCACCTTTATCCACATATTTATTAATCCCTTCAAAAAAATGAAGCAGATTTGTTAGGCAAGACTTCCCTTGGGTAAATCCATGTTGACTATGTTCCATTAAATCATGACTTTCTATATGCTTTACAATTTTGTTCTTGAGAATAGTTTCCACTATTTTTCCCGGCACTGAAGTCAGGCTCACTGGTCTATAGTTACCTGGATCGCCCCTGGAGCCTTTTTTAAATATTGGAGTTACATTGGCCACCCTCCAGTCTTCAGGTACAATGGATGCACAAGATGGTGCCAGCCATCCATTGCTCCTACCTTGTGACAGGGGCTGACCAATGGCACCGTTAGCCCCTGTGACATAGTAGGTCAAAGGCTATCAGTGCCATTTTGAAACCGGCAGCCGAGGGTGTGAGTGCAGGAGATGGCTCCCGGATCCCCCGCTGGACCACCAGGGAGTTTTGGTAAATCTTGGGGGGTTCAGGAGGGTGGGGGGGGGTTGTAGTTAATTTAATTTTAGCCGGGACGAATAAGAATTAGCATATAAACATATCGGGGGCCCTCCTTGCCAAATGCAACATATCTGTCCCCCGACGAATATGAATCCCGAATGCAACGTATGGCATCCCTCTGCACATCCCTAGAACTTAATTCATTGGAGTAAGGACAAAAGTGGGATGCAGTCAAAGTGCACACAATGGTGAACAAAAGTGGAAAAGGTTTGACAGGGCAAAATAAAACCCCCGCCTCTGAGGCTGGTCCACAGTGCCATCTGCTCAAGCATTATTGTTGGACCCACACACAGACTGGTGCTAAGCTCCCAAATAGGCAGAAGATCCTCTATCATTGTATGTATCCCATTAAAGGGACTACCCAAAAAATTTTCAATGCTTGGAAAATGAATCCCCATTTATCACTAACCTTTTTCTTGCCCTTTCTTTGAATTCTTTGAACTTACTCAATTGTGGTAGCTCCTCACACAGGCTTTGTGTCAGACTTTATCCAATTAGTTAACTATTTCAAAACAAAATGAAAAACAAAGAAGTCCTCTATAGCAAATTTGCCATAATTTGGACACCAAGGGGCCGATTTTAAATTTTATGTGCGCGGGGTACATTTGTGCACGCTACCTGGCGCGAACAAATGTACACCCGATTTTATAACATGAGCGTTATAAAATCGGGACCGCCCATGTTTGAAAGCCCCGGGACTTGCGTGCACCGCCGAGCCTATGCAAAATAGGCTCGGCGCGCGCAGGGGTAGGTTTTCGGGGTTACGCGCGTAACCCTTTGAAAATCTACCCCCAAGTGTTTTATGCACTAATGTCACACAACTGTGGCAGCTGTAAAGATTTTTGACTGAGGAACAATTATTTAACTTTTTTTATAGTGATGCTTACCAAGATATAGAGGTAAAAACTGGTGAACTGACTCAGTCACATGAAAATAGAATGTCAGATCTAGAGTTCAAAAAGAAAGCATACATTTTGGATCACAACCAAAATATACTACAACAAGGTTCCTAGATTTCAGAAGAGCTGACTGTAAGATAATGAATAATTAGGTTAAGGAAACCCTGACAGGAGTAAGGGATTTATGAGATACAGAGAAACTATGAACAGCAATGCAAAGGAACTCTGAAAGGGGAAGAGTGAAGAGACCACTGTGGGTCATCAAAGTAGGAGAAAAAGTAAGATCAAGAAGACCATTCAGGAAACACAAAATGGCCACTGGTGAAGGAAGAGAGGCACAAACTTCAATAGAAGGGAAGGGAAGCAGGAAGGCAAATAGACTGGCAAAAGCTCAGATGGAGGAGAGTAATGCTCAACCACTAAAAGCAGGGAAGAAAATGTTCCTTAGATGTATAAGTGAAAAAGATGACAAAAGGAGATTAGTAAGAAGTATAGGGATAGTTAGGTTTAGTGAAGAGGAAGATCAGAAAAAAGCAGATATCATAAACAAGTACTTTTGCTCAATATTCACACCAGGAGAGGGTGATGGATCAAATGGTAAAGACGTAAGAAACTGTAACATGAACATATTATAATGTGCAGAGGAGGCAATGGTTGATGTACTGACACAAAATACTGAAGGAGGTGCTGACTATACTCACAGTTCTGTGTGGCTTATCACTTTAAACAGAAGTCCAAGAGACTTGAGAAAGGGCAGAGATAATTCTGTTCCACCATGGTAGGAAAAAAGAGACAGCAGAAAACTACAGACCCATTAATTTAAAATCATTGTTGGTTAGGGTAATGGAAGAGTTAGCAAAGATCAGTATACTGCAATATTTTGAAGCAGTATGTTAAAGGTCTACAGGGATTAGGATTTCCCCATAGCATGTTATTGGGTGTGTTCCAGTAATGGGAGGTTCCAGTGGGGTAGTGATCACTTAAGAGTGACAGATGGGCCCATCCATAAAGAAACATAAAATATGTCAGAAAATAAGGACCATAAGACCTTTCCAATCTGCTCAATTTGCTTTCTTTTTGAAATGCCATAGACCAGTGACACATCGGATGTGGTGGTCCTGTTTTCAGTATAGTGCTTCAGGAATATGTTGTTGGTACATTTCTATTCAGTATTTTCATGTTATTGCAGAAAGGTTTGTAGGAAAGGTTTGTGGTTTTGTAGATAAGATTAAGCTCTGCAACAGGATGAACACTAGTTGGAGTAAAAAAAAAAATAGGAGTGATATAAGAAAATTTGAGGAAAGATCAGGAGTTTGACAACTAACATTTAATGCAAAAACAGAGTCATGCATTTCAGATACAGCAGCATACAGTGGGAGAGAGGTATGGATGTGCTCCGAACAGATGATCATACTTGATGCTCTCAATATTGCAAAGCAGTGCACATGCCAGTAACAAGAGCCACAGGAACACTAAGGTGTATAAGGAAAGGTATAATTGGTAGAGGAAAGGGTAGTGATTATACCTCTGAATAAATCATTGGTAAGAAGTTAGAACTCATCTGGTATATTGTGTTTAATTCTGGAGTTGTGTGTGTGTGTCTATAATATATATTATATGAATGAATAGGTATTTCAGAAAAGGGCTACTAAAATATTGTAGAGTTTGCACCATGAGCCCTAAGATACGACTTAAGGATCTACATAGACATACTCTAGGTCTAGAAAGAGAGGATGGAGAGGAGAAAATGATAGACATGCAAATACCTCAAATGTTTAAACACATAGAGGCAAAGGATTTTTCAGTGAACTGGATGTATTACATCAAGGGGTCATGATATAAGGCTTAAAGGAGGCAGACTGAAAGGTTTGTGAATACAAGGGAACAGCCTCCTAGTAGAGATGCTGAAGTCAAAACAGTATGAAAATTCAAGAACATGAAGGTATTAATAACAGAAATCAAAGAAGGTCTATGACTGTGCAACCGAAAAGGAAAATGGGCAGACTAGATTGGCTTGAAAATTTCTTTAGAAGTCAAAACTGTTTGATGTAATTCCATCTGATGTAAACCTGACAATAGTTACCTCCCCCTTGAAACAGCATTCACTGCGAAACACGGCTGGTGTCAGGGTTAGTTCCCATCTGCATGAACTGTGCATCAGATGCTTTCTTCAACTGTAGATGCTTTGTAGCCTTGAAATAAATGCCTTATATTTTGCACTTGACATTGGTGGACTCTAAGGCTATCCTGCTATGCCTGCTTTATTCCTTACTCAGGTATTGCATAGAGTCAAAACATCCTGCAGGAGACTAGCTGTTTCTGTGGAATGGGGGAAGAGTATAGTGGTGGGGGTATTCCACCATCCTCCTAGCCAAAATTAACAGTCAGACAATGAAATACTAACAGAAATTAGGAAAGACAGCAAATGTAACAGCACAATAATAATAGGAAATTTCAATTACCCCAATATTCACTGGGTAAATGTCACATCAGGACATGCTAAGGAGGTAATGTTTCTAGTTTGAAATAAATGACTGCTTCATCGAGCAGCTAGTCCAGGAACCAACAAGATGGGGAGCTGTTTTAGACCTAATTCTTAGTGGAATGCAGGATTTGGTGCAAGACGTACTGAGGCCACTTGGCAACAGTAATCATAACATGATCAACTTTGTCTTAATAACTGGAAGGATGATATTAAGGAAAACTATTGCTCTAGAACTTTCAAAATGGAGAATTTGATGAATGAGGAATATAGAATAAAACTAAAAAGATGCAGCATAAAGGCTAGTTTGCATCAGGCATAGACAATATTTAAAAATGCCATCTTGGAAGACCAAACCAAATATATTTTACATATTAAAAAGGAAGGATGGAAGGCCAAATGTCTACCAGTAAGGTTAAAAGGTGAGGTGAAACAAGCTATTATAGCCAAAAGTTTTTCCAAAAAATGGAAAAAAGGATCCAAATGAAACAAATAGGAAAAAGCATATGCATTGGCAAGTTGGATGCATAAAATTGCTAAGGCAGGCAGAGTGAGAATTTGAAAAGAAGCTTGCAGTAGAGGGAAAAACTTCAAACTTTTTCAAATATATCCGAAGCAGGATGCATGTAAGGGAGTCAGTTAGACTGTTAGATTATAGAGGGGTATAAGGGGCACTTAGAGAAAACAAGGCCAAAGTAGAAAGACTAAATAAATTCCTTGCTTTAGTGGTTATGTTGGGGAGACACCCCTGCTGGAAATGGTGAGGATTTGGAGGAACTGAAACAAATCCCAGTGAATTGCAACAGGGCCTGGACCAAGTTCTATTACTGATAATTTGTAACCTATCAATAAAATAGTCTATTGTACCTGAAACTTGGAGATTGGCCAATGTAATGCCAATCTTTAAAAAAATGGCCTCCAGGGTGATCCAGGAAACTATATAGATTGAGAAGCCCGATGCCAGTGCTGGGGAAAAATCAAGGAAATTATTCTAAAGAATAAGTTTACAGAACATATAGATATGGTTTAATGGGATGCAGCCGGCATGGATTTACCCAAGGAAAGTCTTGCTTTACCAGCCCAGTTAAATGGCAGGTTATGCAGCCACACAAGGCCAGGTAACTTAGGGTCTCAATTACCAAGCCTTTTCCCATAGACGCAGAATGGGAGAAAAGACTTAGTAAATCAGGCCCTTAGCCTGTTATAGTAAAAAATCGGCTACGTTACCCAGATAACAACTCCTCCCAGAGATGCCCATAGTACGCCTCTAGGTTACCTGGCTAAATTTAACTGGATAAATGGGGGAAATTATCGAAAAGTCAGCATTTAGCTGGATAACTTGTGAGTTATCCAGCTAAATGCCACTGAATATTGACTCCACTGTATATTGCAGTACTTGTGGCAGGAACAATATCCTCATGCTACTTCCTGCATTCTAGCTCTCTATCCAACTTAAATATAGCATCACTCCTTGAGTTCTACCTTCTGTAAACAGTCATCAGTTTTCAAACCTTAAGAATCAGGAATTGCTGCAGTTTTGGCCTAAAATCAGCAATAGCTCCATTCTAGAAAGCAGAGCTGTCAGAGTGTGTCTCAAGGCAGTTTGTTCATTTTTCAGACTCCATATCAGCTACCAGCAGAATCTCCTTCAACAGATGTTATTCCCTGGACCAAGAGTACCGAAATAAAGTAAACTACACTTGTCTGCAGCTTGACAATGCCCAATCTTATTTTAATCTCTCTTTTTTTTTTTTACCTCTTTAACACTCCCTTTCCCCCTTCATCCCCTACCCAATCCTTGCTCAAGATGGCAGTCCAGGTAATAAGAGATTCCTGTTGCTAGCTGAGCCTGGAAAAGGGCATCTTCTCTGAGACTAAGCCCCCTACACTCTTCCTGTGCCAGCAAGGGCAGCAGATGCCTTCTCTCTTACCAAGAGCTACAGTACATTCGCTCTGTAATCTGCATGAGCCCTGCCAAACAGCAGGGCTCATGCAGACAAAACATGGCCAAGCCATGCGATTGGCTCAGCAAAATCCAATTCCCATACAATACTTACTACTATGCTAAACATAAACCTTGCCTCATTTTGTTCCAAATCCTGTTCTTGACCTTGCTTGCTCCCTAAGCAATGCCTCTATCCCTGCCATAGTTAGTAGAAATCTCCCATTCACTGATAACACAGAAACCACTTTTCTCCTTCATCCAACTGATGCTCCCTCCCTTACCCAAAACCCTGCACATCACTTCCCCTGGCCTCTGATTTAAGGAGCACATTGCACGGTTTCCTCAGTAGGAAAGTGTTTTGGCATATGACTCACTCTACATGGTAATGTGCTCGGAAACAAAGAGGGCATTGTGTGCAAGAGCTAAAACCAAAATGAGATATTGATGACCCTGCAGGAAAAGTGGAGGGGTTCAGAGTAAAGCTGAGGACCCTTAACAGTGCTGGATCATTAGCAGACAGGAAATCATCAGAAAGGCATTAGTGCTATCCAGAAAAGTTCATTGATCCCTTCCCCCTACTTTTCTTTTTTTTTGGATGGAGATGGGCTGGTAGAAGGTAACTTCCCAGCTACTTTTGGCATTCTAACCAGATAGAATGTTGGAACCTGATCCTAATTTTTGAGGCTGTGCACACAGGTCAATAGTTTTCATAATGCATCATGTTGTAGTCAAGCCTTGACTGCCACCAACTTGTTTATTTGTTTTGCATTTTGAACTTATGAAACTTCCTTGAGCTAGCTGCGGTGTTGCTGGACAAGAGACTGGGGGCCCAGACACGCAATGTTCTAGTGCAGCAATTCTGAACCCAGTTTTCGGGACACACCCAGCGAGTCAGGTTTTCAGGATAGCCACAATGAATATGCATGAGATAAATTTGCATACAGTAGAAGTAGTGCGTGCAGACCTATGTCAGGCATATTCACTGTGGCCATCCTGAAAAGCCAACAGGCTGCGTGTGCCCCAGAGACTAAACTGAAAACCACTGTTCTAGTGGAAATAACTTGTGTACAGTATAGTTCTCACTTAATTTGCTCTGAAGTTACAGGTGAAATGTGTTAAAGCGTAGCAACTTGCAAATGTTCACTAACATGTTAATTCTGCAAAAGATAAGTTTTACAATATTTGTATACTCATGGGCTCTTTCTCCATTGGGGGTCTGGGTCCTGTACTAATGGTTTGCTACCTTATAAATTAAAGGCATTTTCATTTCCTGAATGTGAACCTTTGGCTTACATTTTGAGGGCAATTTTCCAAGCAACTTCCTCAGGCAATAAAGCATTCTACCTGTGGAAATGGAGGCTTTGAAAATTGCCCGTCCCCAGGGTGGGTTAATTTACCCACATTGTTTTACAGCACGGACAATTTTGCCTGCGTTGTTCGGAGCCACTCCTGGGGGCCGAGAGCAGACGGGCTATGGAACAATGCGCACAGTGGCTTCCAATGGAAAGATTACCTGCAGAAAAAGCAGGCGCAAATCCCTGCAGGTAGTGTTTTCCAGGGGTAATAAAGCAAAAATTACCTACCCAGGTTAGCGTTGATTAATGGTGCAAATCTCGCAGGTAAAAAAAACCAGTAAAGCAGGCAGTTTGATTATTGGCCCCTTTGTGTCTATGGGGAAAAGGTTTGGTACACAGGACCCCCCAAGTCCAAATGTTTCTTCATCTTAATCTTCCCAGCTACAAACTCAGTATCGCACAACTACAGCACACCGTCTCCAACTGAACAGAGCACATGCAAAATGTGTATGATTGATAATATAACAATTAAAAGGCAAACACGTGATCACTTTACATTTTGATATACATGGGGACAAAAACCAAGAGGGTACGTAAACGGAAAAGGGGTTTGAAGAGGATGCAGTCAACTCTGGAACTGGAGAAGTAGAGGCAGGAGTAATCAATGTGCGCTTTCTGATGCTTACAAACGCTATGAAGTTCTGTGGAAGTAGGGATGCTTCACGTGCACAGGACAGCGACTCCAGGCACGGTGCCAGCAATGGTAAGCAGCGGTACGAATAGGCTGGGGCTTATTAGCACAACAGCAATTAGGTCATATTGCCAAAGACAGATGCTTGAGCCATCCAAAATCTTTTAGACCCTCCAAGGGGAAATAGTAGACATAAAAATGCAAATATTAACTGTTAAAGCAGACATGAGATACATTAAACAATGTCCTTAATTGTTTCAGCTTTAAGCGAAAAAGGATTCGCAGCTCTGCTCAGTCCTGTCTTGTATTCAGCTTTACTCAAAACCTTTCTTGGAATACTGACAAGAGTCTAGATAGTCAAAGCCCACGGGCTCTGGTATTAAGCAAATGGAATGCAACGGTAATTACATGTCTCTTTGTTATGCCTTTTATTATAGGCTGCTGAAAGGGTATCAGTCCTCCAGTGCCAACTACTAAACCTGCAATCTATTGCATCTAAGGAGCTTTCTAGCTAAGACCTTTGAGCTATCTTTCACTGAAAAATTTAAGCACTGTATGTTGATGTTCATGACTGAATGCACTTTGGAATCTGCAAATTCAGTAGAACTATAGGGAACTTTTGTCTTACAGATGCAGTTTCAAAACTATGGTTATGCAATTCACATCTTTCTACAACTGCTGAGGAAAGAACTGTAGTTTGAGCACGAGGCCACTGCAGATCTCAACGTCAATGGTAGAAGAGCAACGTGCACTCACTTCTGTCTCCAACTTGCTTTAGGAAAACCTTCAATGAGGGAGCTGGGGAGAGGGGCGAATCTGAGCCCTGGGGCCCCTTCATCAGAATACCTTGAGGGAGGGGGAGGAATCATGTCACCAAGGGGCACTTGACTTGGGAATGGGTAATGGGAGGATCAGGCCTCTGGAGTGCTTACACTTGACTCAGGAGGTGGAAGAATCTGCCCGCAGGGGGAGGGGGGAAGCAAGGGAGATAGAGGTGAGAGGATGGCCCACGGGAGACCTGGCCCTTGATTCAGGGAGAAATTGAGTTGGGGGATTGATTTGCAGGGGTCCTGGCATATAACTTAGGGGAGGTAGTATTGGTGATTGGCCTGCAGGTGGGCCTGCCACTTTACTCAGAAGGGCTATCACAGTCCCATCAAGTTTCCCGCTACTGCAGACCACATCGAGCCTGGCAAAAGCTACCTAACATTATAACTTAATTATATCTCTGAAGGTGTAGCTTTCTTTTAGCATGAACCAATGGATTTACTCACTGAACTGCGTAATATGTTTTGTAGAAACCGATTTTAATGTTAATGACCCATCTTACATGAATGTGCATGTGATGTAGCTCATTAACATTTTTCCAGGTTAGTCTGCATTAACTCCATGTTAACATTCACATGGGCTAACATGTTAAAGTGTGCTAAATAACACATGCCTTTAAGCATGTAATAGCACAATAATGTGATAACATGTTTAATGCACACTAATGCTTGGGTTAGCATGAATGCAATTTGAATTTAGTAAATAGTGAAAACTGATAAGTTGCCAGGTAAATGATACAAAAATTGATGGTATGCTTTGACAATTGTTAGCTAAATTATGCAAAACATTAATAAGTCCATAATATGTTTCTATGATTTTAGTGCAAAAAAATATTTCACAAAGGAGAAACCTCAGATTCCTACCTCAGTTTTGGAGTGAAAATGTCCGCATAGTATATAGGACTCATCAGTCCACAGAGCGTCTGCACAGAGGTTCTGAGGCAGGAGATGGCTGCCACGCTGGCACTGATTTCTCTTCGTGAATCAATATACCAGGGTCACTTTTGCCTGCTTCCCCAAAGCCACTAGAACAGCACCCTACTTTAGGAACAACTAAAGTTTTCTAAGTGATTTATTTAAAGATTGCAGTAAGAGCTGCAATTTTACAGGAAAGTCTCAAAAGTTAACTTGCTGCATTACCTGTAAGTTTCATCCAACCCCCTTAGACCCAATGAATGGATTCTGGTCCATTTCTCTTGTTAGCAGAAACACGCCCTATGGAGCTGTTCTATGTATTTTTTAAACCTTCCGATAGGCTCTCCTGGCAAACTGGTGTTTGTGAGGCCATTAAAAAAACAAAAAAAACTGCAGACCTTTATGTAGCCCGTCCTGTAGTATCATGTCCGTTCTCTAAAAGCCCGATGCACGCGTCAATTAGGGGATGCATGAATGTGTCAAGCTGGCATGCATCGAGCAGATTTTAAAAGCTAACGGAATACCAGTGCACTTCCTGCTGCACGCACAAGTGAAAACAAAAGTGGGCAGGGGTGTTCCGGGATGTTACCAGGAAATTTGCGCATAAATACTTATGCGCACCAGTGCAGGCCTGGCATCCCCTGCCACATAACTTTGCTTCTGCTATGGATGACAGATCAGCAGATCAGTGGGGTTTTAAAGGTCAGGGCTAACAGGGGATAAGGGAGGCTATGAAGCCAGGGGGTTTGGAAGTCCTATCCCTTAACTGAGTGAACTGAAAATGGACAAGGGAAATGACCAATAGTGTCGGCACACATGGCTTTTAAAATCTCCCCACTTACGCGGTAGAAGCAGCATTTGCACAAACAGGCGATTGGCCACTTAAAATTGCCTGCACATGTGCGCACGGTCAAGCTATTTTATGACATGCGTGCATGTGCGCCTGAGCACTGGTTTAAAAGTTACTGTCTTAAAAAAAAATAGTAACATAGTAATGACGGCAGAAAAAGACCAAAATGGTCCATCCAGTCTGCCCAGCAAGCTTCCCAATGTAGTAACTGCCGCTCCATGCAGGTTACCCCCACGATTCTGTATCATATCACCCCTACTCCTCCTTTCCTCCAGGGCGTACATATTTAGTTCCTTCAACCTCTCCTCATAAGTCATTTGATGGAGACCCCCCACCATTTTGGTCGCCCTTCTCTGGACCGCCTCCATCCTGTCTCTGTCCTCTTTGAGATATGTTCTCCAGAACTGAACACAGTACTCCAGGTAAGGCCTCACCAAGGACCTGTACAAGGGCATTATCTCTTCCCTTTGCTTTCTAGATATTTCTCTCTCTTTCAGCCCAGCATTTTTCTGGCTTTAACTATCGCCGTGTCACATTGTTTTGTCGACTTCAGGTTGTTGGACACTATCACCCCAAGGTCTCTCTCCTGCTCCGTGCACATCAGCCCTTCACCCCCCATCACATACAGTTCTTTGGGATTACCACACCCCAGATGCATGACTCTGCACTTCTTGGCATTCAATCCCAGCTGCATTATCTTCGACCACTCTTCCAGCTTCCTTAAATCCAGTCTCATTCTCTTTCATTTTGTATTTGATTTTTCTAGTGTTCGCAGCATTTTCAAAACCCAAAATACTTTGCATACACATGTTGCCAGCTAAATCAACATATCTCCAGCATAAATTCCAAAAACCTCCAACAATTTTAAAAGCCACAGTGGTGTATGTGTAAGTGGTGATATCATTAAGATCTATTGTTTGGCAAAACAACTGTCAGAAGAAAGAGAAAACTGCATTTGGTGTGATGTAATTTTTCTTCCATCAGTTTCTAAAATTATGCATATTATCTGAAAAATAGGGTACTAATGAAGAAGATGCTATGATCCCTTATTAACTAAAATTGCCCTTAGAATCCATTTAGGGAAAATTCCATCAACTGGCAGACCATCCCTAAGGCCCCTTCCTTTGGAGGCTAGCCCAGATTGGTCAGCTATCCATTATAAATGTGGGTGGTGCATATAGGGGCAGATTTTATAAAACTATGCGCGCGTGTACTTTTGTTCGCGCACCAGGTGCAAACAAAAGTACGCCGGATTTCAATAGATACGCAGCCTGCCTCCGTTCCCTCCACCCCCGCACCTTCCCCTCCCTTTCCCACCCCCCCCCCCCCCCACCTTTGTTGCCGCCGGCGCGCCATGGTCCGGTCCAGGGGCTGGTCCGGAGGCTGCGGCCACGCCCCCGGAATGCCCCCGATGACGTGCCGGCCGCGACACGCTCCCCAGACACGACCCCGGCATGCCCCCCAAGGAAAGCCCCGGGACTTACGTGTGTCGGCAGCCTATGAAAGATAGGCTCGGTGCGCGCGGGGGGGGGGGGGGGTTTGGGCTAGGTTTTCGGGGGTTACGCGTGAAACCCTTTGAAAATCTACCCCATAGTGTGTGGCTGTAGTTTTACTTTTTGAACAGGAAAGAGGAGAGTAGATTATCAACTCTTTTAGGCTTCATGTCCTATCCAGTGGGTTGGGGCTTTGTTTTTGCCAGTGCACTCACAGACCTGGAAGAGAGACTGTCCCTTGGAGGGAGAAAACGTTGTGAAGGACTTTCTGAGGAGCTTGTGTTGAGACCTGTTCCTGCTGAGGAGGGAAGTCCCACTACCTGGAGAAGGGAAGGATTAGGATCCATTTGCCCCTGCTGTACAAGTAGAAGGGAGGGCATGCATTGTTCTGTGCTAGAAGAAAACTTGTCGGTTTGAAGAACATTTTTCCAATTGTTCGGTAGGATAAATTGCTACCAAGTCCTGCCCCCAGAGAAAGGCGAGGGACTTTGTTTGAGCCTTTGATTTTTTTCTAGGTTTCTGTCACCACACCAGAGACTAACCATTTAAATTTACCATTAGGAAAGAGCTATTGGAGACCCTTGCCCTACTGAAGCCAGTTCCCTACCATCCAGGATTTGGACTCCCAGCCTCATCACCAAGTGGGACTGATTCAGTTTAATCAGCTTGTGAGCTGGCCCCCTATGACTATTCCCTTTTGTTTGAAGATTTTATTGAGTTTTATTTCTGTGAATTAAAACTTTTCAAGCATCTCGGTTACAGTAAACATTATTTTGAAAATCAAATTTCAGAGTCTTGCCTGTTTCTTCTGGGTCAAAGAAGCCCCAAGCAAGGACTTCAAAATTATGAGTACCCCTGTGAAAGACTATCTTACATGGACCTCACACCTGTAACCCCCTAGGGTTTATCCTCCTCCCCACAGGTGGAACCCCCAGCACCCTAGGGGCTTATTGGAGACTATGTTTGGGAGAATTGTGAAAAGAGAGGAGAACTGAGAATAAGACTGGCCCCAGGGACTGTTGTGAGCCCCTGCATTCCAGGAGGTCCTCAAAGAGGGGGTTATACTAACATTGAAATTAGATTTACATGTTAGTACCACCTGAAATAACCTTTAACTTATGCATTTCATGTCATCAACACTGTAGAATTTGAAGTGAAATGCATGGTCATCCTTCCTCTAATGTCAGTATATAGAGCTTTGCCCATCTTTCTAAAATTTCCATGCACTCTCATTATGTAACAATGAGACTATTTTCTGTTCTGCTGAATAAGAACATAAGAAGTTGCCACACTGGGTCAGACCAAAAGTCCATCAAGCCCAGCATCCTGTTTCCTACAGTGGCCAATCCAGGCCATAAGAATCTGGCAAGTACCCAAACATTAAGTGGATCCCATGCTACTAATGAAGTAATAGCAAAGGCTATTCCCTAAATTAACTTGATTAATAGCAGATAATGGACTTCTCCTCCAAGAACTTATCCAAACACCTGACTCATCACCCTCGAAAACCATCTCTGGAACTGGTATCTCCCCAACATCCTCATTAGTAAACACGGAAGCAAAGAATTAATTTAGTCTTTCTGCAATGGCCTTATCTTCCCTAAGAGCCCCTTTAACCCCTCGGTCATCTAACAGTCTAACCGACTCCCTCACAGGTTTCCTGCTTTGAATATATTTTAAAACTGCTTTTATTCTGACTTTTTGCCTCTAAGGCAAATTCTCCCTTAGCCTGTCTTATCAATAAAACTGAGAGTTGCAGAGTGAGTGACTCACCATGGAAGTCACCTGTGGTATTGGGAAAAGTACGTTTTTGTAAGTCTTCTCTTTTTTGTTAAAAATAATCTCTTAACTGAGAGAAATCTGTGAGCTACCATGATCCCCAGGCCCAGATTTACCCATATACAAAGTAGGCAGTTGCCTCTGGTTCAAATTTTAAAGGTCCCATCTGATCTTCACACCTGGGAGCTCTCTGGCTTCGCCCATTGGAATGACTTTGCTGTTGACTGTTCCACCCCCTCCCCTTCAGGCAGCATGCAGGGAGGGGAGGGGGTTAAAGTTGGAGAAGATATTGCAGGCAGCATGTGGGGAGAACCAGGAGGAGAGGGGCTGGAAAGAGCATAGTAAATGTTTTCTGCTCTGATGCGTCCTCTTCAGCATTACACCCTGCCCTCCTGTGACAACAAGCAGCATGTTAGGAAGGACATGAGGGAGGGGACAACCAGGATCAGACACAATTCAGCCTTCAGCTTTCTGTGATCCCAGGATTTGAGACTCAGCTGAGGGCAGAGTGAGGGAGGAGGAAAGAGACACACTGGTGCACAAGTCAGGGAGGTAATGAGTGATTTAAGGTGAGGGGAAGGAGAGCTCTGAGGTCGTGGAGGGGTGAAGGGGGAAAAGTGCTGGGGTCAGACCCAGAGAAAAAGGATCAGTTCTGGGGTTATCAGTAGAGAGGGGGAAGAGAGAGATCAAGAGAGAGGGGGGAAGAAAGAGAGGGGGAAGTTTGAGAGACAGAGGGAAAAGAGAGAGAGAGAAGGAAAGAGAAGAGGGAAGAGCGAGAGAGAGAGTGTGTGTGTGTTAGTGAGAGAGAGCCTGTGGATTGGTGGGGGGAAGTTGGGTGGGGTGGAAAAGAAAAGGTCAATATGCATTCTCTCCCCCACCCTGCTAATCAACAACAATCTCAGCAAGATCACAACTTGAAAGTTCCCAGTTATTCCAAACCTGTCTCTGGCACTGGCACAGAGCTTGAAGCATGCTGGCAAGGATCCAGATGGCACAATACCCCTCTCTTTCTCCATCTCAGTCATCAACAGAAAGAAGTCAGCACATGGCCTGTGAACAGCTGCACACTCACAGGCCTTGCAGTGACCCTGCCCCTTTCAGATGAAGATTAATTGGCTTATTCTGTCTGCCTAGCCAAAGCACATCCCTAGGATCTACCCCAGCTTACAGTCAGCGTTCAGACTTCTTTGTAGGATATCATTCCTTATTCAAGTCAGTTTTTGTTTTCTTCCTCATTGGTTCTCTGTCATTCTAAGTAGATGAGAATTAAGATCCATACTTAATCCAATACCCAGCCCCTCCCCCCCCCCCCCCCATTTCTTACCTCCAAGCTTTGTAATAATCTAGACAGACAGCAAAAACAGGCCAGGCTGCTGCCTGAACATCTGGCCTCTTACATATAGCAAGAATATCCCTATGAAGAGATGAGGCAGCTGGAGATGAGGTGGGGTCTGCCTGGCCCAGTCTTTTGGAGTAGGGTGCTATAGAAATGTGAAAATGAAATGGAACAAACACTGAATGCGGCCTTGCTGGACAGTACCCAGCCAGCACTGACTCAAGTGTTTCTGAGAAGTTGCAGCCTGCTTGTACCATGGTCTACCCCATGGTCTGCAATATCATGAAGTTGGGCTTCGTGTTTTTCACTCTATTTTTTTCCATATTGCCTCTGCCCTAGAATAAATTAAGGGATGGTTGTTTTCAATACTTCAAGCTCATAACCCTTTTCCTACCACTGTCCTGCAATATGACATCAGACAAGGACCATTAAGCAGGATGCCACAGACCTCAGTGAATCTCCAACCTCCCTTTCATCTCCTCAACACTAGGAATCCTCTGCTTATCCCCTGATTTCTTGAATTCTGCTGTTTGTATCTCCACCACCTCCATTCAAGTCCTTTCCTTGCATTCCCCACACTTTCTGTGAAAAATATTTTCTGACGTTGCTCCTGAGTCTTTAAAAAAAAGAAAATTAAAAAATGAATTCTGAAAACATCAAAATGAAAACCTCATTAATCCTCTTCTCACAGCATATATCAGCAGCTAGAGTGAATTAAGCCCCTCATACAGGTTGCAGCTAAAATGTACTCATTCCGGTAGTGATTCTATGCATTTCACATACTGAAAGCAGCAAAAAAAAAAAAAGCACACAGCTGGTAGGGAAGCAGCCAGAGAGAGGCAGGGGGTGGGATACCACCAGCAATACAGGCTTTCAGTCTCTGGTCCAGCTAGAGTTGTGCATTTGTTTTAAGTTTCCCCAAATCAAATGAGGCTATTTTCAGTTCATTTTCTTAAATCCACTCGCTACCCTACTATCTAAAATCGCTACCATACTATCTAAAATCGACTACTGCAACTCGCTCCTCTTTGGTCTCCCAGCCATTACCATCAAACCCCTCCAGATGGTGCAAAACTCTGCAGCCAGAATCCTTACCAATACGAATAAAAGAGAACACATCACCCCCATACTCAAACTCCTCCACTGGCTGCCAATTAAGCACAGGATCCTCTTTAAAGTGCTCATAACCATCCATAAATCCATTCACAACATCTCCCCGCTCCACTTAAGCACCCAACTACATCCTCACACATCATCCAGGCCCATCAGAGGAGCATATAAAGGCACACTCTATGCACCCTCAACAAAATCCTCGCTTCAGAAACGTGCCATATCTACAGCAGGCCCCGCTCAATGGAATGCGCTCCTGCCAGACGTCAGACTAGAACTCTGCCACTCTTTATTCAAAAAGAAACTTAAAACCTGGCTCTTCAGCCAAGCTTTTCCAGGATCATGAGCCCCTGGTTTGCTTCCAGCTAGCAAGAGCCACTGGCTCGCATCTATCTGAATTTCTTCTCTACATTTTTATGTACCATTTATGTCCGTCGCAATCCCCATGAACCATACTACTATTACACTGTAGCTAATCCCTGCTGTAGGACACATGTGACATTTATACAGTTACGCTCCATTTTTTAGATTTTGATGTTCCAAGAGACTTGATACCTAAGAGTCTTGTTTAATGTTCTAAATTTATAATGTTAAGCTTGAATAGTTTTCCCTGGTCCAAGTTCCGTAACCTTGTTCCATGTACCGCCTCCAGGCGAATTATTATGTTCTGTTTTCAGTGTAAACCGATGTGATTTGCATTGCATACAGGAACACCGGTATATAAAACTTAAAAATAAATAAATAAATAAAATCCAAAATAAATCTGTAAAGGCTCAGAAACTCCCCCTCCCATAATGTTTGTCTTTAATAGTTTGGGAAATTAGAGTGACAGTATTTGCAAATAGTGCAAAACGAAAAAAAAAAAAAAAAGAAAAGAAACTTGGCCACAAAAAAGGCCTGAAAATGAATGTAAAAAACCAAACATAAAATGTCGGCCATGCAGATCCCTAGGACATTATAATATGACAGCAAATAGTCTAGTAGGGAGTTTCCTTTTAAGACGCCCAACTGTTAGAGGTTTGCAGATTGCAAATCCTGGATCATAACATTTCAAATGACACAGATCTAGTTTATAAGCTACTTTGTTCTTTTGTTTCCTTTGGTTATTTCCTCCCTAACGAGGTAGGATTATGGTAGAGAAGTGCCAGAGCAAATGATGCAAATACTAACATAAAAAAAAAATACTTTGATGGAATTATTTTCTTGTCAATTGGTGCAGCCCATAAAAAAAATAAAGTTGTGTGCTATCCCACATAAACTACAGATATATGAGAGCCAGTCCACCTGTTCAGTGGGAAGCACTGCATGCTGCCATGCAGAGAAGGTGGGTTGAATGCGCAGGGACAGGACTCTGTTCTTGGTCTGGCCACCAGTGGCTGTCACTGGGAATTCTCCCTCCCAGGGGCTTTCAACGCTGCCTCCAAACCATCCCCAGTCCCAGGCTGTCTGGGGCTGGGGAATCAAAAACAGGTCTCCTGCATGCTTGCATTGCAGCAGACCAGCCACTGGCCAGTCTGTTCACTTTTGGCTTCCAACCAGATCAAAATCTGATATAATTCAATCCATTAATTCTCCATTTTAAAGAATTATTTTTTGTGCAGATTGTAGATTTTGTGTTACTGTAGTTTTGCACATTTTAATCTTTTTCTCTTATTCTTAATGTAAATATCTTTACAGTGAAACTAGCAAACTATTCTCAACACAAATTGTATTCACTGGAAAAGGCAGAGGTTGACAATTTGATTGGACAATTTGTTTTATTTTTAACAAATAGGTTGAGATGCAATGACACATAATCTGCAATAGTTATAGATTTAATTAACCCCCTCGTAAAACACAGAGTACCAAAATATCTTTAAAATAAGTTAAACATCCTCCTCAAAAACTGAAGAATGAACATTGAATTGTGAATAGGTTTTACCCACGTTACGTGTACTTAACATGTGTAAAAGGACATTGAAAATTGCTACAATAGTATGTTACATTTACATTTTCCTTTGAAAATTATTCTAAATGTGTTTTGCTTTTTTGTAAAACAAGGTAAAATTTACCCCAGTATCCTAAAAATAACAGTATACCAGTTTCCATTCTATTCACCATACCTTTATCACATGATGCTTTTTGGTGACGGGTGGCATCTTAAACATTTGGCACCAATATGTTGTGTCTTTATACGGTATAGGAACCTGTCTTAATAAAAGTAAAAGAAGGTATAAAAATCAAAAATGTTTTTACAGGAGCAAAGTTGATTGTTTTGGGTTGGATCAATTCCCATGCACAAGCTACATGATCTCTCTTTCTCCGTTCTGCCTAATGAAGAATGAAGCATTTATCTTCTCACAGCAAAACCTCAGCATTTTGCTTTTTTAATCACATATTAAGGATGTGCATTCATTTAAAATGAATATGTAAAATGCAACAGTTGCCATTTTCTTGCCAAAGGCTTGAAGATGGATTTTCAGTGCATAAACAACGTATTGACTAATACTAGTAGACCAAGTAGCTACTCATGGTTGATTTATCACAATCAAGTAGCTACTCATGGACATACCACAACCAGATATTATTGCTACAAAAAAAAAAAAAAAAAGAGCAAACGATGCACCACTACACTTCCACAATACTTTGAATTCTAGTGTTGTATTCTACCTGTCCCTTTTATTACCTGATGGGCTACTATGAGTTTTTGAGCTTTAACAACTCTTGATATAAAAAATAAATCTATTGGTCATATCCACAGTGTTAAAAGAGACTTGAAACTTACGTCTTGATTTGTCAAGTTAAAGTAAGGAGTTTCTGCAGGGATGAAATTCGGATTCTCAGGATTTAGTAAACGTAGACTTTTTGTACCACGATTTGATCCATGATAGCTTGGACCAGTTTCTCCAGCATCATCAGGATGATATGCCCAAATGACTCTTATTGTGCTCTCCTTTAAAAAAACAACATTGTTCATTTTGCACATAAAATGTAAAGAATAGCTCTATGGCCTGTCAGTTAAAATATATAGATTTACCTCTCTGTTCACTCATAAATATGGGGCAAATTTTCAAACTCCCCTTGTTCGAGACCACATCCCAGCTACATGATTTACATAGAAACATAGAAATGACGGCAGAAGAAGACCAAACGGCCCATCCAGTCTGCGCAGCAAGCTTCGCGCTTTTTTTTTTCTTCTCATACTTATCTGTTTCTCTTGGCTCTTAGTAACCTTTTGGTTCTATTTCCCTTCCACCCCCACCATTAATGTAGAGAGAAGTGTTAGATGCAGTTCCAAGTGAAATATCTAGCTTAATTAGGGGTAGTAACCGCCGCAATAAGCAAGCTACACCCATGCTTATTTGTTTACCCAAACTATGTAATTCAGTCCTTGTTGGTTGTTGTCTGTATATAGATCCACTTTTCTTCATTCCCCCTGCCATTGAAGCAGAGAGCTATGCTGGATATGCATTGAAAGTGAAGTATCAGGCTTATTTGGGTTGGGGTAGAAACCGCTGTAACAAACAAGCTACTCCCCGCTTTTTTGTGAATGCAAATCCTTTTTTCCACATTTCCTCTTGCCGTTGAAGCTTAGAGCAATGTTGGAGTCGATTTAACCATGTGTATGTTTATTGAATAAGGGTATTATCTACAGGCAGTAGCCGTCATTCCCGCGAGCCACCCACTCTTCATTCACGTCCTCTTGACTTTATGGATCCACAGTGTTTATCCCTCGCCCCTTTGAAGTCCTTCACAGTTCTGGTCTTCACCACTTCCTCCGGAAGGGCATTCCAGGCATCCACCACCCTCTCCGTGAAGAAATATTTCCTGACATTGGTTCTGAGTCTTCCTCCCTGGAGCTTCAAATCGTGACTTCTGGTTCTGTTGATTTTTTTCCCGACGGAAAAGGTTTGTCGTTGTCTTTGGATTATTAAAACCTTTCAAGTATCTGAAAGTCTGTATCATATCTCCTCTGCTCTTCCTTCCTCCAGGGTGTACATATTTAGATTCTTCAATCACTCCTCATAAGTCATTTGATGAAGACCCTCCACCTTTTTGGTCACCCTTCTCTGGACCGCCTCCATCTTGTCTCTGTCTCTTTGGAGATACGGTCTCCAGAACTGAACACAGTACTCCAGGTGAGGCCTCACCAAGGACCTGTACAAGGGGATAATCACTTCCCTTTTCTTACTCTATATTCCTCTCTCTATGCAGCCCAGCATTCTTCTGGCTTTAGCTATCGCCTTGTCACATTGTTTCGCAGACTTCAGATCATTAGACACAATCACCCCAAGGTTTCTCTCCTGCTCCGTGCACATCAGCCTTTCTCTCCCCATCGAATACAGTTCATTCGGATTTCCATATGCATGACTCTGCACTTCTTGGCATTGAATCTCAGCTGCCATATCTTCGACCACTCTTCCAGCTTCCTTAAATCCCATCTCATTCTCTCCACTCCTTCCGGCGTGTCCACTCTGTTGCAGATCTTAGTGTCATCTGCAAAAAGACAAACCTTACCTTCTATCCCGTCCGCAATGTCGCTCACAAAGATATTGAACAGGACCGGTCCCAACACCGATCCTTGTGGTACACCGCTTAAAACTGCTCTCTCTTCAGAGAGAGTTCCATTTACCATCACACATTGTCTTCTGTCCGTCAACCAGTTTGCAATCCAGGCCACCACCTCGGCACTCACTCCTAAGCTTCTCATTTTATTCACCAGTCTCCTCTGCGGGACTGTATCAAAAGCTTTGCTGAAATCCAAGTAGATGACATCGAGTGCTCTTCCTCGATCCAATTCCTTAGTTACCCAGTCAAAAAAGTCAATCAGATTTGTCTGACAGGATCTTCCCCTGGTGAAGCCATGCTGCCTCTGGTCCAGCAATTCTCCCGACTGTAGATAGTTCACTATTCTCTCTTTCAACAGTGACTCCATTACTTTTCCCACCACTGAAGTGAGGCTAACTGGTCTGTAGTTACCAGCCTCTTCTCTGTTCCCACTCTTGTGAAGCGGGACCACCACCACTCTTCTCCAATCACTCGGCACCACTCTAGTTTCTAGGAATCTATTGAACAGGTCACATAGTGGACCCGCCAGCACATCTCTGAGCTCCCTCAGTATCCTGGGATGAACCTCATCAGGCCCCATGGCTTTGTCCACTTTCAGTTTCCCCAGCTCTTCCCATACATTCTCAACTGTAAATGGAGTTACATCTACTCCACTCCCCTCCAGTTTCTTGTTAACTAGAGACGGTCCTTTCTCCAGGGTCCTCTTTAGTGAACACAGAACTGAAGTATTCGTTTAATATTTCTGCCATTTCTTTGTCTCTCTCCACACATTGATCCTTTCCACCTTTCAATTTCACTATACCACTTTGAACTTTTCTCTTTTCACTGATATATCTGAAAAATGTTTTGTCACGTCTCTTCACATCCTTGGCAATCCTCTCTTCCGCTTGACTTTTTGCTGTCTTGATTAATTTCTTCGTCTCCCTCAGTTCTACCAGATATTCTTCTTTGTGCTCCTCCCTATTTATTTTACCCATAGACTTTGCTCCAAGTTGCCAGGAGAAAAGTATACATGTCCTGTCGCATTGACAATTTCCATGGATACAAAACACCACAGACATTTGCACCTACGGTTTCTGCAGGTCCTTTTCAAATGGAAAATAACAACCCATAGACTTGAAATGCAATCTCTGTGTAATTCTAATCCTTCCCTGACCAAAACAGGCCCCCTGGAACTCCCTCCCCTTAACATGGCTAGAAGTATGTTCATTATGGAACCACACATGTCGAGGGACGAACATTTTCAGACGGCCAATTTACGTAGCCAAAATGCTTTTCACCTGCGCAAACGGTTCTGAAAATGCTCCTCTTTTATGGTCTTCATTCTTTAGTAGTTAAACAGATTGAGGTTTCATAGAGAAGGGCAATTTTTCAAACTGTCTGCACTGGGGGGAAAACCCATGGGTGCTTTTTAAACGGTGGACCATGCTCTGGGTTTCAAAGGGAAATCAGCTGCGGAGTTTTTGAAACTTGCCACGGGTAGAAAGAAGCCATGAACCTTTGCATCTGCTTTTCGTGCAGGTGGATTTTCTTTGTAAAACCAACCACGCAAACTTGAAAATGCCAACCTGTGCTATATTTTCCCCAGGACACCTTCCCTAACAACTTGTGTGTGTTTGGCCATACTGAAGGAGAATGACTGTCAGATGGTGAAGCTAGGGGTGTAAATGGCTATTAAAAAAAATTGTCCTCAGGGCGTGCTGGTAAATAATCTGATAAAGAGCAAGTTCATCATAGACCGGGGGGTCCTTATTTAAGAGATCAATAACAGGAACAACAATGCTCCTCAAACCCTAACAACAGTTAAACCATTCTCTTTGTCACATTTTTCCAGTACATGCTTTATTACACAGTATAAAATATATTATATACATATATATAGGTCTGATTTATCACATATTTTCCCCACAGGCAGAGAAAGGGGAGAAATATATAAAATAATCTTTGATACATCAAGTCCACAGGAGTTTGAAACTGCATGTGCAATTATATTTATGTAGTTGGACTCTTTTCTCTAAGGAGTCACTGAATAGATTTAATGAGACTAGGAATCTGATTCTGAGAAATTAAACAAAAAAAAAAATAGAACAAAAGAGATTTTACCTATTTTTCATGAATGCAAGACTACATTATTCTCGATGTACAATACTAATGACTGCAACAGGTTTTGTTATTTATTTACAGGAAATATATAAATGTTGCCTTACTGTTATTGTCTTATCATTTGGGTCACACGTATGCAGGTCTCTAGTAAATGCTAAAACTGTGTGTGTGCTGTTCTCCATGGCATAGTCTAATCGATAATCCTGCTTTGAGTCTTTCTTGAGTTCCCTGTTCGTGTCCGTATGATAATCCTGTTGAAACATGAAAGAGAAATAGCAAGTTACTGGAAGCAGACCTACTTGGTTGCACTTACCTAGTATAAATGAGATAGGTGTGTTATTTTGCCCCCAAGCCAGCCTATGTACCACAAATCAAGGTGAGTTGAAAATCTGGTCTGGAAACTCTGACCCAGCTGCTACACGGATGGATTGTTTTGCAGGTAGATGGTCATAGGAACCTGTTCTCTGTGGCAGAGTATACAGAAGACTCCCTCAGACTATCCTAAAGGACCGGACCCATCTGTCTCACCCGGCCCTCCTTAAGACTGAGACCCACAGGGAATCCTGCGTGAAGGGAGGAGCCCTTCACCAGAGCATAAGACCTCAGGGCCTAGAAGGGTTAGAGAAGACCTGCAACCTTTATGGTTTGAGACTCACATTGTTAAGACCTGCTATGTTTATTTTTGGGTCTTGCCTCCAAGGGATTGCTTTGCTTTGCACTATCCTTTGTGATCTGTGAGATACTTGAAGCCAAGGTGGGGTGCTGTGCACTGCAATTTTGTTTGTTTTCACTGTAAATAAATTACACTTAAGGAACAGCAGGGCCTACCTCCTTTTTCCCTCTGGCTGTTCCCAAGCCACTACCGCTCAGGTTACCACACTCTCCATTCAATCAAAAGTGGGAAATGTTTCGTTTTCCATCAGAAACGACATAAAATCAAACAAAATGTAACATGTTTTATTTCATTTAGTTTCTAACCGGTGGCACCCTTCCGGCAGCTTGACTCCCCGCCCACAGCCTGATCACCCTCCTGACAGCTTGATCCAGACCTACCCCACCAGCCCGATCACCCTCTTGTTCCACTCCTCCCCCACACGAGCCACCTACCTCCCCGAGCAGGAGGGGATATCTTGTTTCTTCCTCAGTCCTGTACTGGTTGATAAGGATGCTGCCTAACTTCCCTGCTGGTTACTGTCCCAAGCCGATGCAATATCACACGCATAAGAAAACGTGCATCCAAAGTGTACACATGTTTTTTGAACACGCACACATCCACCTCTCCTGGGCACTTGATGCATTATGCAAATGACCTGCTGCACTAAAAGGGACGTGCAACGGATAATTTGTGTGTCCCTAGCGCTCTGCATCGGACACCCAGGAGAAGTGGTTCTGCACAACAGCCTGGCCAGAGCTCCTTCCACCCCCCCCCCCCCCCCCGGCAGGGCTGTTTCCGATTGGTCCTTTTCACTGACACGTGACAGTGAATGGAACAAGTGAAGCAATGAATATTAAGTGCCCTGTGCATGTAGGTTACTAAACGCGTCCATTTTATCCCGCAGCAGCTAATTTACTGGCACAAAACGACGCACAATATCCATGGCCCTGAGCATGCATATTGTGGTTGTGTATATTGGGCGCCCCCCAAATTTTTTTTTTTTTTTTACATCAAGACCACAGAAAAACAGTTTTTTAGTTTTTAAGTTGAGCCCTTGATGTGTGGGAAGACTTTTCACCTGCTCCGAGCAGGTGTAAAATTTGATGGGTTAAAAAGTGCGCCTCTGGTGCACAGGGGTTTTTTACATCGCGGGGTAATAGCTAATAGCCTCATCTGCATGGAATTTATATGGGTTGTGCGCTATTAGCTACGCACATTTTGGATGCGCATCAGGGTTATGGGCGCACATCCAAAACACGCAGCCAAGCAGTCGTTAACCTGTGCGCCAGGCTCAGCAAATGATATTGCTTCGGCCTGGATGTGGGTAGAGATAGTGCTGTACCTACCAGCGTCAATTATTTATTTATTTATTTATTTATGGTTTTTATATACCGGAGTTCCTGTATACAATACAAATCACTCCGGTTCACAGTTAACAGTAATAACTACTGCCGGGTGGCAGTTTACATGGAACAAATCTTGGAACAAAAAACAGAAAATTTGGTCTAAGTAAATAAGAAAAAAGCAAGTTTGCTTACCGTAAACAGTGTTTTCCGTAGATAGCAGGGAATTTAGCCATGCATAATGGGTTGCGTCGTCCACGACGTCACGGGGCGGAGCCTACTCTCTAAGCTCGAAGAGCTTTGAACTGCGCCTGTGCACGAGTTCCCGCGCTCCTCGAGCTTGCCTCAGTTTGTGACTAAGCTATGAATGGCGTGAGCGTAGCCAAGGTGACGGCTGTCCAGGGAGGTGGGAGGGAATGCATGGCTAAATTCCCTGCTATCTACGGAAAACACCGTTTACGGTAAGCAAACTTGCTTTTTTCCGTCGATAAGCAGGGCATTTAGCCATGCATAATGGGAGTCCCAAGCTGAAAGTTGCAAATAAAGAGTAATTGACATGCAGTAATGAATAAACAACAGTTTAATACTGAATACTGAACAATTTTGCAACTTACGCAGGTGGACAGCCAGAAAAAATTAAGGTAAAACAGAGTGCAAAATGGCAGTACCCAATGGGGAATCTGCTGCCGATTGCTGGTCTAGACAATAGTGAGATGTAAAGGTGTGTATGGAAGACCAGGTTGCTGCCTTACAAATGTCCTGGATGGGTACTCCTTGAATATGTGCGAAGGAGGTCGCAGTTGCTCTGATTTGATGAGCTGTAATAGATCCAGTAAGAGGAAGTGAGGATCTGGAATAACAGTAATGTATGCAAGATGTTAACCAATTGGAAAGAGTTCTCTTGGAAACTGGTTGTCCTGGGTTGTTTGGGTTGAAGGAGACAAACAATTGAGAAGACTTTCTTATTGAGTGAGTAATGTCCTTGTAGCAGGCTAGTGCTCTCTTACAATCGAGGGTATGAAGTACCCGTTGATGCTCTGTGGTGTGAGGTTCTGGATAAAATACTGGTAAGGAGATGGTTTCATTAAGGTGGAAGGCAGAAACTACCTTAGGTAAGAAGGATGGATGAGTCCGTAAGACTACCTTGTCTCGATGAAATTGAAGGTATGGAAAATTAACCACGAGTGCCTGAAGTTCACTGACTCGTCGTGCTGACGTTACTGCCACTAGGAATAGAACTTTCCATGTGAGGAATTTTAACGGAGACGTTAACATAGGTTCAAATGGCTCTTTCATTAGAGCCTCTAGGACTATGTTGATATCCCAAGGTACCATTGGTTTTTTAATAGGTGGGTGAAGGTGGAGTAATCCCTTCATGAATCTGGATATCAAAGGATGAGAGGAGATCGTGCCCTCTTTTTCCAAGCGGTGATAGGCTGCTATGGCACTAAGGTGAACTCGTATGGAAGTGACTGCCAGTCCGGAGAGAGATAAGGTGTGTAAGTAATCTAGTAAAAAGGCAGGTGAACAAGAGTAGGGGTCTATCTGTTGCAGTTCACACCACGCTGAGTATCTTTTCCATTTAAAGGCGTAACTGCGCCTCGTGGAAGGTTTTCGTGCTGCGATTAAAATGTCCGTAACCGCTGTAGAAAGGTGTAAGGAGCTCAGTAAGCGCCGTTCAATCTCCATGCTGTCAAATGAAGGGATGCTTGCATCGGATGTATGAGGTTCCCCCCTTCTTGTGAAAGTAGGAGTGGATCTTTCGGGAGTGGTAGCGGTGGGAATACTGATAGACGGAGGAGATAGGTATACCATGGTTGCCTTGGCCATGCCGGAGCTATCAGTATTAAGTGCGCTTTGTCCCGTATGCATTTCTGAATTGTGCGGGAGATTAGCGGAATCGGGGGAAAGGCATATAGAAGGCCTTTGTTCCAGTGGAGTAGAAAGGCATCCTGCGAAATTCTGTATGGACTGGGGAGAAGAGAACAAAATAGGTGAACCTTCCGATTCTCTTCTGTTGCAAACAGATCTATCTCCGGAGTGCCCCACAGTGCGAAAATCTCGTTCGCGTTCGTTTGATTGAGTGACCATTCGTGCGGGTGGAAAACCCTGCTCAGCTTGTCTGCTCTGGTATTGGCTAGGCCTGGTAAATATGATGCCTGTAGGAAGATGTTGTGGCGTTCCGCCCACTCCCAAATTTGTACTGCTTCCTTGCATAGGGCTAAGGAGCCGGATCCCCCTTGTTTGTTGATATAAAACATTGCTACCTGGTTGTCGGTATGAATCATCAAGGATTTTCCTTGTATCCATGATTGGAATGCTAGGAGTGAATTCTTTATTGCTCTTAGTTCCAGTAAGTTTATTTGATAGGATTTTTCGATGGACGACCAGAAGCCCTGTGTTTCGAGATGGAGGAGATGTGCTCCCCATCCCTTGGTAGATGCATCTGTTGTTACAACTAGTTGATGAGGCGTGATTTGGAACGGGTTTCCTTCTGACAAGACTGAAGGTTGGAGCCACCATCTGATGTCTTTCCTCATGGAGTCCGTGACTTGAACTTTGTAAGACAATGGTTGAGAGAGTTGGTTCCATTGGGATTTTAAACCCCATTGGAGTCGTCTGATATGGAGTCTGGCATTGCGAACTACGTGTATTGCTGCTGCCATATGACCCAGTAATACCATAACTTGGCGAGCTGGAACGGATCGCTGACGTAGAAGAGAGTGAGCTATGGAAGTCAGAGTTTTTATCCTCTCGATAGGTAGAAAAGCTCTTGCCAGTGGAGTGTTGATAACGGCACCTATGAACTGAATGTTTTGTGTTGGATGAAGTTGAGATTTTTCGTAATTTACTATCCATCCTAGTTGATTGAGACACCGGAGTATGGTTGCTATATGTGTCTGCAGTAAGCCAGCATCGTGAGATACAATTAACCAATCGTCTAAATAAGGAAATATAGTTATGCCCTGTTTTCGGAAGTGTGCCACAACAACAGCAAGACATTCTGTAAATACTCTTGGAGCCGATGAGAGGCCGAAGGGAAGTACCTTGTATTGGTAATGTTGGTTTGCTACCTGAAAACAAAGGTATTGCCAACAGCTCTTGTGGATTGGAATGTGAGTATAAGCATCTTTTAGGTCTAGCGAACACATCCAATCGTTTGTTTGGAGAAAAGGTAGAACTGTTTTGAGGGAAACCATTTTGAATTTCTCTGTGTGTAGAAATTTGTTGAGAGCACGAAGATCTAGGATTGGGCGAAGACCTCCCGACTTCTTTGGAATGAGGAAATATTGAGAATAAAAACCGCTGCCCTGCTGATGTAGGGGTAAGAGATTGATCGCTTTTTGTTGAAGGAGGAGTGAGATCTCCTTGAACAGGGCTGGCAATTGAATCTGCGGAACAGAGTGGTGAGTAAGATGGGGCATCAGTGGTATGTTTTTGAAATGAAGCCGGTATCCGTGCTGTATAATACTTAGTACCCATTGGTCCGTGGTAATTTGCGACCATTGTTGATGAAAAATGGACAGTCTGCCTCCTATATATGCTGTTGCTGTGGCCGGGAATCTCAAAAAGACTGCTTAGTTGCTTGTTGAGTAGTTTGAGCCTTTTGAGGTCTTTGCGCCCTTTGGCGCGGTCTTTGACCTTGTGATTGAGGTGGAGGACGCTGCTGTTGAAAAGGTTGCGCCCTATAGTGAGGTTGATAAGGCTGGTAGTATCGATATGGTCTTCGGTAGTAGGAACCTCTCTTATATGTAGGATAATAACGTCTGGAAGGAGGTTGTGTCTCTGAAGGAGACGTCAGAGATTGCACTGCGATATTCTGGTCCTTTATGAGAGAAACAGTTTCTTGAAGTTTTTCTCCGAAGAGATTGTCAGGTTTACATGGTAAGTTAGCTAGACGATCATGCACATCTTCGCGTATACTGCTAGCTCGAAGCCAAGCCATACGTCTAGCAGAGATGGCTACCGCAGAAGCCCGTGCTGAGGTGTCGAATGCTTCATATGAAGTACGCAGCAAGTGGCGGAGGCCTTCCTGCGTATCATTGAAAATCTGAGAGAATGAAGAGTCTCCTTGTGAATTGTGAATTAAGGGTTGAAGTTTCTGTGTGCATTGAAGCAGATATTGGATAATATAAAATTGGTGGTGATTGATACGGGAATTAAGCATAGAATTTTGATACAATTTCTTGGCGAAATCATCTAAAAGTTTGTTATCTTTCCCGGGAGGAGTATTTGAGAAAAGCCTATTCTTTTTAGCTTTTTTCAAAGCTGATTCTACCACGATGGAATTATGTGGAAGTTGCACATTTGAATAATGTGAGGTCTTTTGAAGTCTGTATTTTAAATCTAACTTCTTTGATAGTGGATTGAGAAGTAGTGGAGTTTCCCAAGACCGTGACATTAGATCTTCTAGAACCTGGTGAGGAGGTAAAGCTGTGGGCTCCGAAGGGAGGTCTAGGATTTGTAAAAGACCCATGACTTCTGTCCTTGGGTCTGGGATTTTTTTAATTTCAATATTTAATGCAAGTCCCAATTTTTCGAGGAATTTAGCATATGTCAAATCCTCTGGAGGAGACGTTGGCTGTGGTAATTCCTGAGGCGGGTCCGATGGAATTCCTGTGGAGCTGGTTGGAGATGATGGTGGAGACCCCGGTGGGGAAACTGTATGTTGTGAAAACACCGGTGAAGTAGAGTGCGATGGAGAAACATGTGGCGAGGGAGAAAAATCCGGATTTTCAGGAATGGTTTGAGGCTCCTGTGGTAAACCTTTAAAAAAGGTGTGGAGTAAAGTAGTTATTTGGAACATCGTGTCTTCAGCTGTAGCTCGAGACTGGGTCTGAGATATGTGCTTAGATTTTTTGAGCCGTTTAAGTGGTGGCGTTGTCGGCGGAGATATTGTCCTCTTTTTTGGCTGAGGAGGATCGCTGCCTAACTCAGGAGAGGTATCCCAACCTGAAGGAGGGTCATCAATTACTATATCTGATATTACAGATGAAGGAGAATGGTGTTCCACATGCTTGGAGGCGGAGTGATGCACGGAGGACACCCGCTGTGGCGAGACATGTTTTGTTTTTGCAATTGATTTCTTTGGGATCTGTTGAGTATCAGACTTATGAGATTTTGTCTTTAAGTGAGTCGAATGAGTCATGATCTTTGAAGCTGCGTCGTGGCGCTTCGTAAGTGAGCTTGAAGCAGCAGTATGCTTCGTAGGTTTTGAAGATGCGTCGTGTCGCTTCGTGAGCAAGCGCGAAGCGTCAGAATGCGTCGTAGGTTTCTTTTTCTCAATATGCTTCGAAGATGTATGACGCGAAGCAGATGGTGTTGACGCATGCGTCAAGGCGGAGTCTTCCGTCGAAGCGACGCGCTTGGTAATCGATGGCGGGTGCGACGCACGGCCTCGTGTGCTCGAAAGTGAGCTTTGTGGGGTTCCAGTTTGGGGCTTTTGCTTACCCTGAGAGGAACCCGTCGATTTGTCTTCCATTGGGGAGGAGGCTTCAGGTACTCTAAGTCTCTCCATTTTCTCCTTTCTTTGTCTCCTAGCTCGCGGGGACATTTTCCCACAGTCCCTGCAAGTAGTTTGGTCGTGGTCGGGACCAAGACATAAATAACAGTAATTGTGGTCATCGGTGACCGACATAATTTTTCCACAGGAGCAATATTTGAATCCTGGGCTTTTCGGCATTTTTATTATTTTTTTTTTTTTTTTTATCTTTACTTCTTCTTTTCCGTCGTCTTCTTTTTTTTTTTTTTTTTTTTTTTTGGTTTTTTGAGGCGAGAGAAAACTACCACACGTCCGTGTAATAGCGCGGAAAACAAAAACTGAGGCAAGCTCGAGGAGCGCGGGAACTCGTGCACAGGCGCAGTTCAAAGCTCTTCGAGCTTAGAGAGTAGGCTCCGCCCCGTGACGTCGTGGACGACGCAACCCATTATGCATGGCTAAATGCCCTGCTTATCGACGGAAAAACAAACTAACTAGGTTCAACTATAAACATATAAATAAGGCAATTTATAATCTTGGATAAATAAGGCATAAGGATAAATACATTAGAACAAAAGGACAGGGTTTGTTTTTTCTTCTAGATCTTAGCTCTCTGGGAATGCTTGCAGGAAGAGCCAAGTCTTTAGTTTAGCCTTAAAAGTAATATGGCACGGCTCAAGGCGGAGGTCTGGTGGTAGGGAATTCCAGAGGGACGGGCCCGCCGTTGATAGAGCGCGTTTTCTCAGGGAGGATTTTGCGGGCTGGGTAATCAATCTGTTTTGGTATGCTCTTCTAGTTGGTTTATCGGAAGTATGTAGTTGCAGCTTGAAGGTTAAGTTGAGTGGGGATATGCTATGAAGGGCCTTATGCATCATCATGCTGCTTTTGAACTGTATCCTGTATTTAATGGGAAGCCAGTGAAGGTGCTGGAGGATCGGGGTGATGTGGTCTTTTTTTTTGGCATTGGTGAGAATTCTTGCTGTGGCATTTAGTACCATCTGGAAGGGTTTGGTGGAGCAGGCGGGAAGTCCCAGCAGAAGTGAATTCAACCAATGATGGAATGAGGATGAAGTAAGGGGTCCCTTCCTCCTGCTGGAGGGTTTGTCAGTTTGCAGGAGGAGGAAGGGATTAGGACAGGGATTCAGGCTGCTCGGGGAGCTGTAGATCAAGCTTTCAAGAGGGTAATCAGGCTGCCAGAGCTAGAGGAGAAGGAAAAGGATCAAACTGTCAGGAGGGTGATCATGCTACCAGGAAGAGGGGGGGGATGTGGGATCTGTCTGTAGGATTGCTGCAGCTTGACGGGCAAGATTAAAACAAACACAAATGAAGTCAAAACAGACATTTGGCCAAACGGAAACCAAACATAAATGGAAAAACAAAACACAATTTTCAACAAAGAAAATATTTTTTCTATACAGAGCCTTAGCAGATCATGCTGTGCACTTCTGACCCAGAAGCAATTTAACATTTGCAAAAAAGTAAATACATAAACATGCAGACTTCTTCAGTGTTTCTTCAGCTGGTTTCTTGCCACCATTTCCCCCGCTGCACAAAATGACTACAGACAATGCAAGTGAACAGCAATGAAGAACGGGTTTAAAGTGAATCATGCAAAGTCCTGCGCATTTTGTGGTCAGAGCCCCTGAAGATACTGCATGGAGCCTGAGAGAATAACTCTCCTTCTCGTGGCAGGCAAAATAAAGGCAGGAGTTTGCAAGATCTTACATTGTTGTACATCATGAACTTTTCCTGCATTCTCCCTCAGATCTAGAGGGACACGTTCAGATGGCATCATTTGACTGGATCACTTGTTAGTCATATTGAGATTAAGATTGCTCGTAGGCTTTTATTCCTTTATACTACGCTGCCTTGCTGGATCTCAGATGACATTTGTTGCTGATCTCAATAAAGCCATGTTGAAATTTATTTGGAACGGAATATACCCTTGGTTCCCATTAAATGTTCTCTATAGATCCCACTTGGGGTGCGGGGGTGGGGTGGGGAGAAGAGACGGGGTTTACTTTATTTTAAATTTACATACTGGGCAGGTCAGTTAACAAGTTAAAAGCTTTAATTTGTGCTGGGGCCTGGAAGATGGGATGAGACCCTGGGTAGAGATTAGAAACTTGGTTGTGTCTCCCTTCAACTTAGAACATCTGTTTTTATCCTCTCGATGGTTGATTTAAAAAAGGTGATAGATGATTGCCATTTCCTAATCATTTTGTTCCATATCTGGAATAAAGCATATAGGGAGGCTGACAAAGGTGGACTATCTCCTCTGTCTCCAATCTGTTATAATTGTGGGGAGATCCCCAAATGTGTGCCCCATTTTTACTTTTAGTAGTACCAGATATTTTAGGTGGGGGAGATCCAGGAGTAAAGTACCTAAAGTGTTCTGAAAATGTTTGGATGATTGGCATTGGAGTTTTCAGAGTGATCACTGGGTGGCATGTGGTATAATGCTGGGTAACGGTATCTGGTTTAGGGAAAGGTATCTGAGTAATGGTGTGTAGTATCCCCTTAAATGACACTAGGGTTTTGATTGGTTGGGAGGTATCCCAGGCTCAATTTGGCGAGAGTTGCCATTTTTAGGTTGGAGTTAGAGAGAGACCTCCAGGTAGTTTCCCTGGAGTAATCAGCCCATGGGCTGGTAGATCCCAGGAAACTCTCCAGTGTGGAGTGGGCCCTGCAAGCACTTTTCCCCTCAAGAGACCATAGAGTGGAGCATGGAGATAATCCCTCCCTCTGAGGAACTGGCTGGAGAGGTGGCATAGAAGGTGAGACATTTCTTCCCCCCCAAGGAATAGAGTTGCATTGTCAACTGCATTGACATCGGCAGTTTTAAAGAATAACTGGATAGGAACATTCAGGAGGACCTGGATTGTAAGGTGCAGCGCACCTGCATAAACAGCACTGGTGTCTCTACAGATGGACTTCTAGCCTCTACTGGCATCTCTGCTAGTGTCCTGTGAAAATCCACAATTCTGATTCCTGGAGGGGAATTGACATTGGGTAATGCCGCAATGATGGTAGTCTCCAGCCTATCAAGGGAAGAAGCTTCTCCAAGGTGCAGGAGTTCATCAGGATCTAGGACCCAACAAGTGCTCCTTATCTAGCAATTTGGCACAGAATTGGAATATTCTTGGGCAATACAGCTATGGAACAGAGGACTTCTTCAATGAGGAATGGTCAACAGATCTCCCCCTTAGACCCCTCTCCTCCACAGGAAAAGGAGAAGGGCTCCTCATGAGGACCTCTGGTTAAGCTTAAACATGAATCTAATTGGGAAAGAATCTTCACTTCTCTTTGGATGTGGAGGACATACATACTTCAATGGCTAAATCCTCCATCTCTGCGCATTTAGCAGAAAATACATTTAAAGTATACTACAGACAATACCTTACTCTCTCAAGATTGCACAGAATATATAATTGTGTATCTCACAAATTCTGGCAGGGCAATGATGAGGAGGGTTCTAATGGGCACATTTGGTGGAATTGCAATATGATCTCTCCTTTTTGAAGGCAATCCAAAATTTTATTTATTTATTTAAAGGTTTTTTTTTATACCGGTATTAGTAGTTACATCATACTGGTTCACATCAGAACTGCAGATGGAAAATACATCAAACAGGTACTGGGGATGGGATTACAGAGAAAGGGAGAGAAGTAGCCGAAAGCTAGCACACAAGAGCCGCAAACTGTATAAGATAACAGGTAAACAGATAACAGGTGAAACCGTGTAAAAAATATGTACAAGGTCCAGGTCAGGTACTGATGCAGCACAGGGTCAAAGGTGCAGAGGATCTAATCAGGGTAAACCTGCTTGAAGAGCCAGGTCTTTAATTCACAATTCAGCATATGCCCCATTAATTTATACATTAATGGGGCATATGCTGAATTGTGATCCTAAGATACTTCTCCTCAGTTTTCCAGTGGAAGCTGTTCCTCGAAAGGGAACCTCTTGATAGCTCAAATCCTCTTTGCATTTGGTGGTTCACGGGGGAGACCCACGGACTGCCTCTCTTATCTTCAGCCCCTAGTTGCCAGCAGGAACCCTCAATGCCGAAAAAGCACCCCCCCCCCCCCCCCAATATGGATGCACAGCAGACCTCCTCACTTGTGCAGCCCCAACACGACACTAGGGAGAATGCCGCTGGCTTTGAACGTTGCCATCTTTAGGCGCGCGCACGATCTGCCCTGATTTAAAAGGCCTGTAACAGGCAATCCCTTCCAATGTTCACAGATGATGTCAGAGGTCTCGGCCAATAAAAGGCCCCTTTTTCTTGCAGTCCTCACCTTGGCAACAAGTCTCCTACCATTGTGTACTGCGAGTTGCCTCAGCGTTTCTCCAGCATTCCTGTCTTCAGTTCCTGGTCTTCCCCATGTCTTTAGTCCTCATGGCCTTCATCTTGTCTGCCAGCTCTTGTGGTCAGTCTTCAGTCCTTTAGTCCTTCTATGCCTTCCCTCATTTGGTGCTCTTCTTCCTGCCCTGCCTTTCCATCCTGCTTTTCCTTGGCTGGATCTTCTGCTTGGATCTCAGGTTGTCTGCTGCCTGCCACTGGCCACTGCCTGTTCATTGGACCTCTCATGAGTGCTGCCTGCCCTACCTTCAACCTACGGATCTTCAGGACTTCAGTAGAGGTCCCCACCTAAGACCTGCTGGCCCTGGTACCTGAGGGCTCAACCTAAGGGGATCATGGGCTTATATAGGCGAAGCTCCAATTGGGCTTCTGCGTCATAAAACTCTGCCAGACAACAGTGGGGACCTACAGGGCTCCTCGCTGCAGGTTGCACCAACTCCACTTCAGTCCAAGGAACCAAGACTTCAACAGTATCTGCTCCAGAATAATTTCATCTATATAAGAGACGGGATGATATTCATAGAGTGGAACAACTTACAGCAATCCGGCAGAATAGACTTGCTATCTTTACAATTACATGGAGAACTTAGATGCTTCTTAGGGGAGAGGGAGGGGATGGTATTAAAATGGGGAAAAGTTGTTTTGCCTGGGTACCTAGCTGAGTTGTCAGTCAATTTATTTTGTTTTACAATTTATATGGGTGTCAACTGAATTTGATGATCTATCCTTTGGTGGTGTGCATATCATTAATACAAATTTAAATTTAAAAAAAATATACAATACTGGTAGAAAAATGTCATGATAAAACAGGAACAATGCAGTGAGAATAGCTTTGCCTCAGAAGTAAATGTGGTGAAATTAGCATTTTTCAGTTAGCAGTCCCAAAACCAGGATAAATGTTCCTAAAAATCAAAATGTTTTCAGACAATCAAGGAATTTGTTACTCTGTGGGGACAAAAGTATGTTATTTATTTTTATATTCCGCTTTTCGACATTCAGGTACTGTAGGTATTTCCCTGTCCCCAGAGGGTTTACAATCTAAGGCCTAGATTCATCAAAATACTATAAATAAAGCAGAAATATGGTACATTAGCACCCAATATTTTTTAAAAAGGGCATGGTTAGGGAAATTTCTGATATACCGCATCGCGTAGATAAGTTTCACAACTCGTGATAATTTATCCTGTCGTACGACGCATTAGTGCATCATGTGTTGTTTTCTATGTTTATATATACCAGATTCCTGCAGCTGCCTCTTTGAATGTGTGTCAGGCTTGCTTGTTTGCTTGAAATGTATTGATCTCCTCACACTGTAGGCCGAGGCGATGTACCAAAAACATACGTGAAATAATGAAATTAAATGGCCTTTAATCTTAGGTAAAAACAATTCAGCATATAAATTATTTATTTATTTATTTATTTAGCTATTTTCTATACCGGCTTTCACGACCAGGGGTCACATCAAACATTAAAACATCTTCATCATTTAACTGTAAGAAAACAGTCAAATAGTTAAAACATTAAAATGTTCTTTTTTTAAAAAAAGCCTGTTACAAGAAAAAAAGAAGACTCGTCTTAAAAGTTTTACTGCAAGGGTTCAGACTCAGTTCAACCGGCAAGGAGTTCCATATGGATGCTGCCACAACACTCAGGAGTAATATGCTGATTTCATTTTGTACCAGAAAGTAAGCGAGCCGCTGAATTAAGTAAGAACTGTAATGGTTGCAAAGTAGAAAATGGTAAGCCCAAATATAAACTGTTACAGTAATCAGTCACAGGAAAGATAACTGAACAACCATTCAAAAATCAGAAGGAGCTAATAGATGCTTTAAGCTTGAAATAACTCGACGCTTAAAAAAGCCAGACCGAGTCACAGCTTTGATTTGAGGCTTGAAGGAGAGATGAGAATCAATTAATGCACCCAAACTTTTGAATGAATCAGAAATATTGAAGGAGCAATTTCCTAAAGAGATCAATGGGTAAGTCTTCACAGAGAATGATTGTCTGATTACCAAAATTCTGCTTTTGACATAGTCAATGACAATTTATTGTGATGTAGCCAAGATTGAATCGAGGATAGACAGATCTGTAAATGATCCATCGTCTCTTTCCAGGCTAAACGCAAAGGAATGAAAAATTGTATGTCGTCTGCATAAATCTGATAACCATCACAAGTAGTAGTGAGTAATTTAGAGATAGGAGCTAAATAGATATTAAACAGGACAGCTGATAAAGCAGATCCTTGCGGAGCTCCCGTATTCAAGCAAGTCAATTGCAAAAAATCATTAATATATCTCACTAGTTGTGTTCTATTCTTAATGAAAGATGTGAACCATTCCAAAACTTTTCCTGCAACACCACATTCTTGTAGACAAAATAAAAGTATATCGTGATCCACTGTATCAAAAGCTGCAGGAATGTCAAGAGAGACAAGAACTATCAAGCCCTCTTCTGAAGGAATCAGTAAGAGAGGAGAGAAAGAAGAGGAGGTGAATTCTTGGTTAGAGTTTAGTGGAGGTTCATAGTGATTTCTGTTATCTGTTTACCTTTATCTTTGTCTCTTCTTTAGCTGTGTGTGGAAGTTTGTGTGTGTTTCTCAAGTTTCTTTGTGTGGTGGTGGAGGAGTGGAAGAGTGCAAAGGAATACTGGAGGGGTGCAGAGGAGTGGTAGAGGAGGACACAGCAGTGGAGAGGATGGAGCATGGAAGGCATAGGGAGAGAGAAGAGGAGTGGCATGAGGAGAGAAGGAGGGAGCAGGACGGTAGGAGGGAGGAGGAGTAGGGACAGAAGTAGAGATAGGGAGGGGGGAAGGGATAGAAGGAGGTGGGACGTGATTGGGGATAAGCAGGAGAGTGTGGCAGGAGGAGGATGGCAGGGTAGAGAGAGACAGAGAGGGCGGGGGGAAGTTGGCAGGAGGGGGAGGAAGGGAGGGGTACAGGGTGAGGGAACAAGAGCAAGGAAAATGACACTTCTCCAGAAGTGGAAGTGGCAACCCACTCATCTGGCAGCCAGGCAGTAGGTTGGACTCATCTTCACGCATACAAGTTCAGCGTCGAGGACAATGAGATGCTCATCAGCGGGATCCTTGAGCATTAGAACATGCTGTTTGGGAACTGGGCAGCGAAGGTCCAGGGCAGCCAAGGACCAGATATGGCACACCATCGCCCAGGCCATATGCTGGCACAATGCAATAAAGAGGACCAGAAAGCAGGTGGCCCACTGCTACCACGACATAAAGGTCCAGCTGAAAAACAAGGTGGCAAGCCGCAACAGATACCAGTGTCAGATGAAAGGAGCAGCACCATGCCTGACAGTATTCACGCCCATGGAGGAGCACATCATTCAGTGGCTAGGACCAGACATCTTCAAGGGGATAGACAAGGCTCTGGACACAATTCAAGCCGGGGCGGGTAAGTTCACATCACTTATAAATGTCAAATCTGCTACACGTTCACATATTTTGGCATAAGGAGCTCCCATTGATTGATTATGCAAAGTGCACATCTTATGCCAAACAGTACATGTGCACTTCTTAGCATTTCATTCTTATGTCCTCTTTGTTTTTACAGCTCTCGCCCAAGAAACCCCTGGTCCCAACCATGAAGCCCCAGCTCTCAGTTTGCAACTGGATGCTCAGACCCAGTGAAGCGAGGAAGAGGAGCACCAGCAGCTGCAAGAACTGCACCAGCAACAAATACCCCTTGGCTCACCCCTTCACCTGAACACAAGTCTAAACTTCTCCAGCTTCATGGAGGGGACATCCTTGCCATGGGACGAAGGTAGTCAGTCCTCCCCTGCCTCTAGCACACCACGTCACCAGCAGGATGCACCAGACACACCTCCAGATCAGCCCACCAGCCTAGACATGCCAGCTTTGGAAATGCAAACAGCGCCTCAACCATCAACAACCACAGCAACATCAGCACCAGCAACAACTCACTCAACCGCATCAAAAGGAAGCATGGGCTCCACCTGCACAGCTAGTGTGGTTAAGGAGGACTTAGATCAGCCACATCACCACTGTGGAGGTGCAGACAGCAGTCCTTATGCAGGGTCTAACCACCATCTCCACCTCCATCACCAATGTGACATCCGCCATAATCCAACTAATTCAAAGATTGCCAGAGCTTGCACCCATGCCATCCCCATCCTCCCAGGAGTCCACTCCATGCAGCAGTCCACGGATCTCAGGAAAGCCCAGGGGTAGGCCCCCCAAAGATATGCCATCCCCAACCAGCCAAAAGCCCAGGCGAGGAAAAGGCCCAAGAGGCCCCAAATAGCTAAGGGTAAAAATTTCACCAGGCAGGTTCTCTGTACAGAGCTCCTGTGCCAGATAGATGGAAGATGCCTGCTGGGTGCTTCCTGATTAACGAGTTCCAGTGCCAGCTAAATGGAAAACACCTGCTGGGTCCATCCTGATTACAGAGTTTTTATGCCAGCTAGATGGAATACGCCTGTTCACACACATATCAGCCTTAGTTCAACAACCCAAGGCAGTGTAGGGGTGGGAGTCAATCTGTTGAAGTCTTCCTGGTCCCAAGCAACAGTAGGCCTCATCACTGTCTGCTCTTGGACAGGAGGAATCTCTGTCCTCCACAATTCCATGACTCATCCACAATTGTCACACAGCAGCCTCTATGAGCTTTTTATAGAGGCCACTTTCTGGTAGACAAAGATGCATAATCATTAGGCTGGGTAGTGGACAAGTGATGCAGCTCCAGTTAGCAGGAGAACCTGGCCCCTAAAATGACAGGATAAATGTGCCACCTAATCTATGCACCCAAAAATTATGCAACTACATAAGGCAGATTCTCGGTAGGCCTAACCTGCCAGCGAGAACATATGGAAGAGTAAGCCTCAAGTGATGAAGCCTTGTCTGGCAGGATCACTGTCTAGTTACTAGGGATGTGAATCGTTTTTGAACGATTAAAATTATCGTCAGATAATTTTAAAATCGTCCTAAATCGTTAGAGTGCATGATACAATACAAATGCCCCGATTTATCGTCAGGGGCATTTGTATTGTATCGTTAAATAGGGCACGGGAATTATTTGGGGGAGGGCGTGAAAACCGGCACACCAAAACAACCCCTAAACCCACCCCGACCCTTTAAAACCAATTCCTTACCCTCCCCCACCCTCCCGAACCCCCCCAAAATGTTAAATTACCTGGTGGTCCAGTGGGAGGGGTCCCGGCGCGATTTCCCGCTCTCGGGCCATCGGCGCCATTTTGGCTGCCACTAATTAAAATGGCGCCGATGGCCCGATAAAAAAACCCCCCACCCGACCCTTTAAATCGACCCCAGCCTCCTGACCCCCCCAAAACCTTTTAAAATTACCTGGTGGTCCAGGGGGGCCTCGGGGAAAGATCCAGGGGGGCCTCGGGGAGAGATTTCCCGTTCCCAGGCATCAGCTGTTCTAAAAAAAAAAAATGGTGCCGATGCCCCTTTGCCCTTACCATGTGACAGGGTACCCGTGCCATTGGATCTCTCCTCTCCCCGAGGCCCCCCCTCCCCGATCTCAATGGTACACTATTACCTATCACTTCAAAAGCCCACAATCTAGGAGTCATAGACAAGCTAGAAGCTTACGATCGGCCCATTAAAAACTTTTGTCCTGCCGAGAGACTTTCTTTTCCCTTTTAGTTTGTCTTCTCTTACCTGCTCCTTTTAATAAATGTATTTTTTCTTAATTTTGTTATTTATCTGTAAATTATTTTTAACTTTATATTTGTGACATTTAATTATGTATATTTACTCTGTAAACCATTTTGATTACCCCCATGGAAGTGATTATCGTTCTCTTAGGGAGTAATTTTATCATTGTGTGCAGTTGAATAAAATCTGTGTGTACTTTACATGTGCAGAATTTAGCCCAGATTTTGAAAGCAAACATGTGCATTCCTGGGTAACTGGGAGACTGCACAGATATGCACACAAACTCACCCGCACAAGGTTACACTTGCTCTTCACAAAGGCCTAACTAGTATGGATTCATTTATGCACATGCTTTCAAAAAATTAAAAAAAAACAAAACATGCACAGAAGTTCCCACTCCATCCCCCAAAATACTTAACGCCAGTGCTTGTAAAAGCATGAGCAGAATCAGGTTACATGTATAGCTTTATGCTCACTGAGCCTTGGGCTTTTTTATAACAGCCTTTCACATGAATCATACCATGTTTCTTTGCGCATAAATGGCTTTTTATGTTTTGTGTTTCACCCTGAGGAATGCTCTGCTGGGAACAGAAATATCAGTGACAAGATAACTATATACCTTTTTAGGTCAAATAAATGTTAACTTTTCAATTAGACTTTTGTAGGCATGAGTTGGCATGTAAAGGTGTGCTGAGAGGTCTATGAGTAGGAAGGTGTGCTGCGAGATCCATGAGCTTTCCGATATATTAAAAGCAAAGCTGTGCGTGCCACCATAATCTTGGCTTTGAAGTAGTAATTTGAGAACATGACATGAGAAAAGGCTTGATCGTCAGAGATCCTTCACTTCTATGCTGTTATACATCACACCAGTATGTTAGGTGACTGTATGTTATGGCACGCGAGACCTATCTGTCTGATGAAGAGGCTTAGCGGCGGCATATATTCATCCTGCATAAATAAGGGTGATAGGCTTGAGATCAGAGGTGCTCTGTATTTTAATTCCCAGGGGTTGGAAAGGTTGGGTCCCACCTGTACTCTTTGTGATCTGCCCTTCAGGGAGGACTGGAACAAATGTAGCATAGTACTATGAAGGCTGAGGGTCTCTAGGAGGGAAATTAGAATGTCATTGTCCACACTGTCAAAGGCCTCAGGGCGATCTAAGACAGTGTTTCTCACCCAATGTGCTCAAGCACCGGCCCAGACAGCATTTTTGCCAGACCCCAGTGCGACGGTGATTGCAGGAGGATGAGAAGGAAGCAAGACCCGCCCTGCAGATGTACACACACCGCACTGCACCCTGCACCACAGCAAGCAGAGACTTTTCCTAACCCTCCTGGCTATTTTTTTTTTTTTTTTTGCAGTTGAGGTAGTTCCTGTGGCCCGGTATTTGAGAGGGGAGCAGCTCCAGCTGAATGTTAACAAATCAGCATGTGGTCTGCTGTAAGGCGCCACCTTCCATACAGAAGCCAAGAGGAGCCAGGGGCATGGTGAGGACTAACAGTGGATCAGATGCTGATTCAAGTCCTCCTGCCAGTTTGTTAACATTGAGCTGCAGTTGCTCCCCTCCCAGAGCTTGGGCCTCAGGATCGGCCCTAACAGTAGGAAAAAAAAAAAAAAAAAAGTCCATGGGGCACAGGTATTAATTGTAGTAACAATGCTGGCTGACAGAGGAGAAAAGAAAACCCTCTATCTTGCCCTATCTTTTATTTTTTAATGACGAGATGGAGGCTAAATGGGGTGAGGGAAGGAAAGGGTTTTTTCTTTTAAAAGCCCCCTTTGGCTGACTGGGGTAGGGAAGAGAAAGGGAGGGAGGGATTTTTTTCAATGATCAACTGGTGGCTGGCTAGGAGGGGAGAGAACATAAGAACATAAGAAAATGCCATACTGGGTCAGACCAAGGGTCCATCAAGCCCAGCATCCTGTTTCCAACAGTGGCCAATCCAGGCCATAAGAACCTGGCAAGTACCCAAAAACTAAGTCTATTCCATGTAACCATTGCTAATGGCAGTGGCTATTCTCTAAGTGAACTTAATAGCAGGTAATGGACTTCTCCTCCAAGAACTTATCCAATCCTTTTTTAAACACAGCTATACTAACTGCATGAACCACATTCTCTGGCAACAAATTCCAGAGTTTAATTGTGCGTTGAGTAAAAAATAACTTTCTCCAATTAGTTTTAAATGTGCCCCATGCTAACTTCATGGAGTGCCCCCTAGTCTTTCTACTATCCGAAAGAGTAAATAACCGATTCACATCTACCCGTTCTAGACCTCTCATGATTTTAAACACCTCTATCATATCCCCCCTCAGTCGTCTCTTCTCCAAGCTGAAAAGTCCTAACCTCTTTAGTCTTTCCTCATAGGGGAGTTGTTCCATTCCCTTTATCATTTTGGTAGCCCTTCTCTGTACCTTCTCCATCGCAATTATATCTTTTTTGAGATGCGGCGACCAGAATTGTACACAGTATTCAAGGTGCGGTCTCACCATGGAGCGATACAGAGGCATTATGACATTTTCCGTTTTATTCATCATTCCTTTTCTAATAATTCCCAACATTCTGTTTGCTTTTTTGACTGCCGCAGCACACTGCACCGACAATTTCAATGTGTTATCCACTATGACACCTAGATCTCTTTCTTGGGTTGTAGAGGATTGTAGAGGTTGTAGAGGAATAGAGAGGATTTTTTGTTTTGTTTTTTTTTAATAAAAGTAACTATTTTAGAAAAAAATTCTTAAAATTGGCTAGTTACCTTCTTAAAATGGCACAGATCAGCTGCAGAGCTGACCCATGAGATGAAAGACTGAGTCGGGAAGAAATATATTATCCCCCCACTATTTAATTTGCTTGGGGATTCCTGCCACGTTGCTCATCAAGCTCATCAAGTAGCTAGTCACTCTCCAACATACAAAAGGTTGAGAAACACTGATCTAGGAGAACTTTCAAAGATTCAGTGCCCTTGTCTGGGGTCTCTTCAGAGCTATATGTGCCATTTCCATGCTGTAGCCTGCCCAGAATCCTGATTGCTATGGATCAAGGAGTTGTTTTTCTGCAAATAGCTTGGTTAGTGTTGCGTCCGTCAGTTACAGACAGCTGCGACTGCTCTGCCTTACCTCTTTTCTTCCATTTTCCTCCTCCTTGGGCAAGATGGCTGCCTCTGGTGCCGAGGGCCTCGACGCATCCAGCTTAGCATGGGCGTTCCAGTCCGCCATGCTCACTCCCGTGGCCTCCTAGGGCACGCGCGCACATTTCCTATGCTCAAATACACGTCATGGTGGGAACCTCGGGGGCGTCCTCACCGCATGAAGTCAATACCTCCGGGTATTTATGCTCCATCTCTAGCCTTATTCAAACCCAGCTCCTTTTAAATCTTAGCCCCTAGTTCTCCTGATCATAGCTTTACTGGCTTTTAACCATTTTCTATAATAAATTAATTTCCCAAAGCTCCTCAGAGTGTGGGCTGTCTCATATGTCTACATGTACAGTGCTGCCTACATTTCGTCGTGCTATAGAAATGAGGAGGAGTAGTAAATTCACATACTTCCACCCGTTCAGCAGCGTGACCCCAAACATTTTCATCTTTCTATCTGTCCCCGAATATCCATAGCAATGTGGCAGTCAAAAAACTTCAATATGATAACAGTTAATACTATTAAATTAGTTTTTATGTGAACCAAACAGTCCTACTACTCTTTATCTGCCATCACCTAATATATTAATATATTGCAATACCATGAGCAAGTACTATTTCAGTAATCTTGTTCAAACATACAAAGGAAAGAGTGGAATAATGAGTTATTATATATATATATCAATTAAGAAGAAACACCACTAGATGTATAATAAACCATCTATATAAATGCATATCAGAGCTGGTGGGAGTGTGGAATCAGAATAGAAAAGACCTTCTGGGTACCTTCGGGTCTTCATTACTAGGCCAGTTCTGCAGAGAGAGTATTGCTGTGGAACAGAAAGCAAAGCTAAGCAATTTGTTGTTGCATGTGCCTAAAGTCTTATGATCTGATTAAGAAATGAATGACTATCTGAAATCAAGCATTATTTTAAGGCTGCAGCCGAGATAAAATCATACATTGCTATTGTTCCCCTTTTTGTAGGCGATAAATATATGTTTTCCAGTTGAAAGAGTGAAAAACATCACATGATGCTCCATCTAAGATGGAGGACCAAAGTACATCTTGTCCTTGGATCTATAAAAGGTGGATAAGATTTAAGATGGAGGAACGGGGCATATTACAGCTTACATCATACTAATTACTAATCAGTATAATCTTTGGCTGAAGGAATTGGCTCCATGAGGTAATGATGTCATGAGAATATGATGAAAGGAAATGGGTAATCAAAGAATAATGTATTGATTGGCTCTTCTTTCAGGATAAAATTGCAAACACATTGGCACTACTCCCCACTAACACAATAACCTCAGCCTTCAACTCTAATCCCACCCATAGTCCTAGAGACATCCTTGACTCCTTCGAACCCACTACCACCATGGAGATAGAATCAGCCCTTAAGAAAATGAAATCCTCCATCCATCCGACAGACCACATCCCAACTAAACTTCTGCTTCTCATCCCCAGCACCATCTCCAGATCACTCACCAACATTATAAACTGTTCCCTAGCCCAAGGAATCTACCCTGATGAGCTAAAAACAGCATCTCTCAAACCCCTCTTGAAGAAACCCAATCTGGACTCAAAAGAACTCTCTAATTTCAGACCCATATCTAACCTTCCGTTCCTAGCGAAGCTCACAGAGAAAGTTGTTAACACACAACTCTCTGACTACCTTGAAGAAAATAAAATACTTTACCCTTCACAGTATGGTTTCCGAAGATCCGCCAGCACAGAAACCCTTCTCATCTCCCTATCAGACCACATTCTCATGGGTCTTGACAAAGGACTATCATACCTACTGGACCTCCTAGATATCTCAGCGGCCTTCGATACGGTAAACCATGCCATCCTGCTAAACCGTCTTTCAGAAATTGGAATCGCTGGTCTCGCCCTCAGATGGTTCAACTCTTTCCTCACCAATAGAAGCTACAAGGTTAGAGTCAACAACAAAGAATCACCAAGATATAAATCAACCCTAGGCGTTCCACAAGGCTCTTCATTATCCCCAACCCTTTTCAATATATACTTACTACCCCTCTGCCAACTGCTCACTAACCTAAAATTAACACACACTACCTCTATGCAGATGATGTTCAGATATTGATCCCCATAAAAGAAACCCTGCCAAAAACACTTGACTTCTGGGAAAATTGCCTGATATCCATAAAAAGCCTCCTCTCCAGCCTGAATCTGGTTCTCAACGCATCCAAGACGGAAATCCTTCTCATCTCCCCCGAACACTCGACCAACACCGATTTTACAGCTCCTGACACACAGATTTCTCATACAAGAGATTTAGGAGTCATACTTGACAATCATCTGAATTTAAAGAAAGCAATCAATAATATCACCAAGGACTGCTTCTATAAGCTTCAAGTTTTAAAAAGAATTAAACCACTTCTCCACTTCCAGGACTTCAGAACCGTCCTTCAATCTACCCTATTTTCGAAAACGGATTACTGTAATGCTTTACTCCTGGGGCTTCCCATCTCAGCAACAAAACCTCTACAAATGCTCCAGAATGCAGCAGCCAGAATCTTAACCAACACTAACCGAAGTGCTCACATTACCCCCATCCTCCGAAACCTACATTGGCTACCAATAAAATACAGAATTCTACATAAAGCACTCACCATAATCCACAAAACCATCCACAAACAGCTCACCCTAGACCTTCAGACCCCATTCAAACACCATTCTTCAGAAAGGCCCATCAGAGAGGCAAATAAAGGAATGCTTCAAGTCCCACCTACCAAATCCACTCGTCTAACATCCACCAAAAAACGTTCCTTCTCCACAGCAGGCCCAGTCCTGTGGAACAAATTACCGACTGACCTAAGACTGGAATCCTGCCTCCTCACCTTTCAAAGGTAACTTAAAACGTGGCTTTTCCTCCAAGCCTTCCCCTAACTCAAAATAATCCGTCAGACTCAGATCAAGGAACCGAATGTTTACTAATTTCACAACCTATCTTATATGATTTATATGTAGTTATTCCTATCTCTCTTATTCCTAGCTACTATAGCTACCAAGTTTAATCCTCCTGTTATATTGTAACTTTGCTATTTTCAGCCTTCTTGTTTTGGTTACTTTTGTTTATCCCTTGTTCTATGTAAACCGGCCTGATATGAATCCCATTCATGAAGTCCGGTATAGAAATATTTTAAAATAAATAAATAAATAATGTGTGCAATGAAAAATGAAAAGTATATAACGAGCTGCCTATGCAGGATGTGGCTGAGCAACTGAATTTTTACATTTACTGTTAGAGCTGTACTTTTTGCAATAAAACTACATAAAATAGGAGGTTTTGGTTTTCTTGTCAGATTTTCTCAGTCAAGTCACTCTGCTACTTTAAGAGTTACTCCTTGGAGACAAGAGGGACCTGAAGAAGCAGTTTTATTCAGATATCAGAATTTTTGGGAAAAAGAAATAAGGGACATTACCCTATTTCTGAAGAAGAACTAGGCAGACTAGATGGCCACCTAGAGCATCACACTTCTGGGGGCAGCGCAGCAATGGCCTCCCCTTCCTCCTGCCCACACAGGACCAGAAGAGGAAGTCATAGTGCAAGGGCCCTTGTGGGCAGGAATAAGAGGTTCTCACCACAGCCGGAAGGAGCAAGAGCAGGAGTAGGATGGAGCATTGGCCGGTGTGGTTGAAGGAAGAAGCAGGAGGTACAGCAGCAGAGTCAGATCAGCCCCGCATAGTTGGAGGAAAGGAGCAGAAGGCAGAAGAGCAGCATTGGCCCCACACAGTTGGAGGAAAGAGGAGGTGGGGGGTCGCCTCTTCCATTTGGCCAAAGGAGCCCAGAGGGGGAGACGAGTGAGCAAGTGAGATGCATATCTGAGTACGTGTCTGAGTGAGAGAGCACGCATATGTGTGTAAGAGAGAATGAGCATGAGTGTGAGTTATGAGAGAGAGAGAGAGAAGAAAGTTTGTGCACAAATCCTCCTTTCCCCCCACCCCCTGGCTAATCCATGACAATCTCAGAGCAACTGGGAATAAAAAGTTCCTGTTGCGCGTCCCGGCCGTGTTGGTGCCGCAACTGGGCCTGCTCACCTCGCGCTTCCCTCCACAAGCTCTGGCTCCTCTTCCATTGCCTTGGCTGCCAGCTTCCAACTTCCCCCGATGCTCTCCTCGGACCTCTCTGGCTTCCTCCACGCTGCAGGCCTCTCAGCGGAGCTCCCGTAGGAGCTCCGCGTCTTCAGCCTCCTCTGCCCCGCCCCTAGGTGTGCGCACGGCCGACACCTCCACATTTAAAGGGCCGAGGGCGGGAACCTCGGCTCGGATGTCTTCCGATGACGTTACGTAGCAGGACTATAAATAGCAAGGCCCTGTCCCCAGGACCTCACTTTGGCAAATGGGTCAACACCTCCAGTGTAGCTAGTTGCCGTCCTTCGTTCCTGTGTTCCTGCTTCCTTGATCCAGTCTCTATTCCAGTGTTCCTGTGTTCCTGTCTTTCTCTCTGTGTCCCAGCATCAGTCCTGATTCCTGCTCCTCGTCCTCTTCTCCTGGTACCTTGTTGGACTGATTCACGGTACTGACCTCTGCTTGCCTGACCACATTTGACTGCTGCCTGGACCTGACCTCTGCCTGCCTTTGGACCACACTGACCGCTGCCTGGAATTATTGAATGTTCTAGTGGTCATCTGTATTGAAATATTTATTCCTTTATTTGTATGGTTTTACTATGACGACGTTTTGTATTTCTTGATTTTATTGTATGATGTTTTATGAGGAATGGTAATGATTCTTTATTTCCTGTTATGCGTGCCATCCACGGCAGACCCGTGGCATGGCCCTCCCACCTTTCCATAAGGACTCCAGCCTCTGGTTCCTCCTTGCTGGGGGCGGTGGGCCACCAACTCCGTCCTCGGGCCTCCCCCAGTGCCTTCAGCCCTGCTACAGTCTCCAGCATTCCCGGTCCTGATGCCACTACTCTTTGGGCCTCTCCGCATGGCCCGCGAAGAGACGCCACCACGTGCGCTGCGCCCCTCCCTAGGTGCGCGCACACGCATCACTGATCCTTATGTAGGGACCGCGCCGAGAACCTAGCCGCAGCCCCAGATGACGCAAACAATTCATAGTATTTAAGCTCAGGCTCCGCTCCATAGCGTTGCCTTTGCAACAGGTCTCCTCGCTGGTCGAGTACTCGTTACTACTAAGAGATTCATCTCTTCCCTGCACTCCTGTTCCTTGTTGTTCCTGGTTCCTGTTTCCTTGTTGTTCCTGGTTCCTGTTTCCTTGTTCCTGTTCTGCTTATGCTTCGGATTGACTACACAGACTTTGACTTTGCTTCGCCCGACCACGCTCCAGCCTATCTCCAGGCCCAGACCTCTGCTTCACCCGACCACGCTCCAGCCTATCTCCAGGCCCAGACCTCTGCTTCGCCCGACCACGCTCCAGCCTATCTCCAGGCCCAGACCTCTGCTTCGCCCGACCACGCTCCAGCCTATCTCCAGGCCCAGACCTCTGCTTCGCCCGACCACGCTCCAGCCTATCTCCAGCCCAGACCCTTGCTTCGTCCAACTACGCTACTGACTATCTCTGATCAGACCTCAGCCTTGATTGCCATTGCCTCTGGATTGATGCCAGCCCTAACTCAAGCCTATCATTGTACACCTCTTCTATCTACTTCCTGGTCGTGGATTCATCAGGCTTCGGCCTACCTTTGCTCGAGCACCCTCTGTCTGCCTTTGTTCCATTGGCGCCCGAGTTTCCAGGACATTATCCAGTCCAAAATAGAACTATACCATCCCTCGCCTGCTATCTCTGGGCTGAACACACTTCTCCTGCAACTATACACAGAGGCCCACCTAAGTCCTGCCAGCCCGGCACCCAAAGGCTCAACCCGCGGGGAACGAGAGCTGGCATAGGTGAAGCTCCAGCGGCCTCTGCCTTTCAGCCCACTCCACCCTTTCAGCCCACTCCACCCCACCTCAGCCCAAGGGTCCACCTCCGATGCAACAGTTCCATTGTTGCACTGCATATAGAGTCTGGATTCTTACATCTTCCAGTTCACTTTTTGTCTGTACATTTCTGTTTATACTTTCTAGAGATATTCCACCCTTTTTTCCAAGAATAACCTCAAGCAGTTAGAGAATCATTAATCAAGGTTTACTTACAACAAGAATCAAGTTTGATCCACAGTAGTAAAACACTTTGTCCAGACCAGGTTGAAAGTGGCAGAAGCATTGTGTGCAGTTAAATGGAAGTAAATGGTTTAGGGGAGGGAGAAAGACAGTGAGTCATCCTCTAAGGGTTAATAGTGCTAAAATAAGATCAAGGATCTAAAGGGGGAGCATGAATATAGTACAGATACTGAATCGTAAGAATCTAAAATATGAATGTCCAGAGATGTCCAAGTTATGGTCATTGCTCAAGAGATCTGGTAGTCAATTCCTTAAGAGTGATGGTCTTTTCAATCTGTATTTGTTGAGGGTCTGTTTATGTTCTGCATGTGAAACCAAAGTGAAATATTCTGCTATCATGTAGTTTCTGTGTGTGAATCTATAGCAGCTTGGCTTGTTCTATTTTGTAATAAGATGTAATGGTGTTTTAGAGAGACTGGTGTAATATTTGCAAAGGTAAAAAAAATATAGAAGTTAAAGCCACATGGTAGTGCCCTGCCCCCTTTCCAAACACCTCCCCTTAAACAAAAGTAAGCCCCCTGATCCAAATCCCTTCAGTTCCAGAAGCCCCACCCCACCCCCAAGTAACAAGGGTTCACCCATCACCCTATACCTTAGAAACACTCCCTGGTAGTCGTGTGGCACAGAGTGTCCCCTAAGCTCCGGGCCGGTTGCTACCATCTTTCAAAATGGCAATGACCAGCCTTTGCCCCTATTATATGGTACAGGGGGATGCAGAAGATGGGCTAGGGTGGGGGGAGTTTGAGAGAGCCTTGGCAGGCTGCTACTGGGAAGGGCCTTTGAAACAGGGGGGGGGGTTTGGATCGGGGGATTTACTTTTATTCAAGGGGAGATATTTGGGAAGGAGTGGGGCATTGCCACCTCTAGATGTTTATTCAGATCTCCGGGGAGATTTTTCATGAGAAAAAAAATATCACAGGGAAGCCGCCGTGATATTTTACCACGAAGGGGAAAAATACTGCCGGAACGCATCCCCCACCTCCCAGGGTGCTTGTCTCTTCCCATGGTAAATCAGTGCTGCATAGTAAATGACCCCCTAAGTTCATATCTGAAGCAATGGAGTGTGATGTGGCTTGCCCAAGGCAGTGGAATCTGAACCCAGACTACGATAGCTCACACTCAACTGATCCAACCACTAAGCTACTCCTCCATTTAGAAAGGCATGACTTTTAATTGGATGTAGAGAGTGCCAGGTGGGGAGGTGGAGGAAAGCTATAAGGTTTGCCTGTGGCACCCAATATCCTTGGCACCAGCCCTGCATAACAAGAATACAAATTATCAACCCAGTTAATGTGAATAGATTTGTTTAAAATGGAATTAGCAGTTTGGAAATTCCAGTTGCAATTCAGGGGAATGAAACATTTAAGGCAAATTAATTTTTATGAAAGATGTGCAAATAGAAGCGAAGGTGGAAGCCTCGATGATTGACATTACTGCTCACAAGTTTAAAACTTCTGTCAATTCAACACTTTAATGTTGGCTAGGAAAAATGCATGCATGTAGTTAGGGGCAGAGGGAAGAGGTGTTCCATTTAAAACTACTTACATTTCAAGTTGAAATCTAGGGCTGTGTACTTCAGCGTTCATTTAACTAGACTTTTGTGCCTTTCAAGTTCTACCTGAGTAGGGAATTTATTTATTTCGGAAATCACACTGTCTGCAGGGATGCACGATGCAGTTTACATATTTACATGCACAATAAAAGCATTAGCATACAAGTCAAGAAATAAAACATTTGAAGCAAAACACGTGAAAGCTAATAAAAAAATACAGCTCATGATAAAGAATAGTATCAAATCTGTACAGAAAGATGAGATGACATCATGCCAGGATTAAAATGGAGTCTTAGTACTGTTTATCTCAGATTGCTATACGCTCTTTCCCTCATTCAACTGTCTCCTTTTTTCGTTTTCCCTTTTACAGTTTGCATGTCCTTGTGACAGCACACCAGGCGGTTATAGAAGGCAATCTTGCACCAAAAAACATTTTTCAAAACAGCTGCTAGAGTTAATTATAAACACACAATAACTACAAGTTTCAAACTCCTGGAGGTTTTAAGTCAAAGTCTTGTGTTTCCCGGCAGCCCTCTGGTAATCACACACAGTTTCTGGCCTTATCCAGAGCATCAGCAGTTCCACAAATACTGATACACTTAGTATAAAGTTTCAAAGGGGGAAAAAAAAAAATTTCAGACATTGCATCTTTTCTGCAGAGACAGAAAGAAAGCTGCTTTACAGTCTTCTAAGCCTCAGCTGTTCTCTTTAGCATTAGAATCAGGGCTTCAGTCCAAGAAGAAGTTCAATCGCAAGTCATTTCTCTTGGAAACAGGTCGGTCTTTCACAACTCGATCTGGCCTAACCCAGTCTTCACCCTCCATAGCAGGGCTGAGCGGCTGGCAGCCCTTCATGATAAACACGTCCCCTCCTCAAGAAGCTCGCCCTTCTCTGGTTGTTACCTTATGTTTAGGAGCCTAAGCAGCATTCTCTTCCCCAACCAGAGCTCTTGTCCTACCATGGCTCAGCTGCCTGGACATTTTCTGCGTCAGTGGTGCCTGTGATTAAGCAATAGGCTTCTGCCAGACCAGGGTTAGGATGCCACCCATGGACGTGACTGAAGGTCTCCCTTGTCTAGCTACATTACGCCTCTCCCTCTTCACGGCCCCAGTACAACATACTCCTTTATCCCATGGAAGCCCATGGAGTCACCACGTCCCAGGAACAGGAGGAAACTAGGACTGGTTCTGCCGCCTATCATGACCAGGTCCGGACCAAAGGAGAGCATTGCAACCCTATTAGGAACAACCAGACCAACAGCATCTTCTATATTCCCTCCTCCCAAAAACGTCAATTTACTTTTTTTTTATTTTTCATAAAATATGTATGCTCTTCTTAGCTAGTTTCCTACAGGAAAACTCACCTTATTAGACCATTGTGTCTGTCCCCTTAAACGTGTCTCTCTCCTAACCCAATCGTTTTCAAACCATCCATCTATTTTCATTCAAAATTTGTGACATAGACAGTACAGTTTCCAGTGACTCCCGGCTCATACTTTTCCTGTACCCTCGATGCTTAGAATCCCTTATTCTATGGAAACAGGCCAATTCAATTAAAATCTCAAAGTCGTCCTAGCACAATAGACATACGCATTAGTTTAAAACAAAACAGAAAAACAAAACAAATAGGGGCCAATTTGTTTCTTTTGTGGGGCCCCAAAATGAATTGAGGGGGACCCACAAATTAAACAAATCCTATTATTTTCATTTGTTTGAAATTCAACGATTTCTATAAACCATTCTAGTCAATGGACTCAGAAATCAAAGGGAGAGTAACAGGGGTAAAGTTAGAAATTGATACAAAGTTTAAAGCAAGCAGTCAGGAGACCTGGGTTATCAAGGAGACAACAGGGATGAGGTATCACAGCGAAATATTTTGCCAACTGGATCTACCGCAGCGCACCATGTACAGTAATCTTAAAGACCGAATATGTCAGAGTTTTGAATTGTCTGGAAATGTCTGCTATTTAATCTCTCTCTCTCTCTCTCTGAATACAAGGTTTACATTTCCCAATCTATTTTCTTGCTGCTGCCTATTTTACTCTGTCACTGTGCCTGTCAAGCACACAAAATTTGAAAACAGTGCAGCAGCGCTGCGTCTGAAGTTCTGTGTTTCAGATTCGACTTTATTGCTTGCTGTTCCTTTTTTTTTTTGCTTTGTGGTGACTGGAGGCAGACTGTTGAGTTGCTTGCAGAGCTGGTACTGATTTTGTCTCTGCTTGGACAGTAGACACTAGTGGGGTAGTGGGCACAAGGGGATCACTGATGGAGGAGTAGAGTCTGAATCATACCAAGCTATGTTGTGAACCTGTCACTGTTAGAGAACAAGTGCCAGCAGTGTGACAGTGCAGCAGTGTCTCTATATTGCCCCCCCCCCCACACACACACACACACACATCAGTGTAGCACTGGCATAGTCAGAGGTCAGAGGGCATTATGATACCACTGCGAAACATTACATTATTTTAATCCTCACATCTCAGTGATAGAATCAGTTCTGACAGGGATAGGGAAAGGCAAAGCAGAAAGAACCCAAAGTAGTGCTGACTTAGGATGCTATTGCCACTTAGGGTGCCAGTTTGCCACTAGAGATGCAAACAAGGGTTCATGTCACTGTTGCTAGTGCCCTCTTTTGAAGCCATGAGGTGTTCATCCCTCACTTGCTTTCTTCTTGGTTTGTTATACTGGGGTGTTTTGTCCCAAGAGCAAAAATTTGAAACAAGTCAATAAAAAAGATTGGGCATGGTGGCACCTGTAATTTCCATATTTCTTCCTTTCCTCCTAAAATCTCAACGTGGTTCTCCTACCCTATTGAGAATGATTGATTATACTGGAGTGTTTTTTTGTCCAAAAAATCCATCATTCTGAAGGACAAAATAGAGGCATGAGTAAAAACAAATGCTAAAGACTAACTATTTTGTTGTTCTGAATGTGATAACAGAATAGTGTGAGAGATTTCAAGCAAAACCAAAAACTCGGGAGATGGAAAAGCCTGAGGTCAGATAAATAATATTGGAAACTTTATAAATAAAGCAGCCCTCACCACTTAGCAGGAAAACCACGCCACAATCATTAGAGAAACTATTACCATGTACTGAATGTGATGATTTTTCATTTGGAAAGCTGATTTCACAAGAAAATCCAAATTTATCCTTGCACCTTGGGTGTCTTTGTGCCATTCAAACTTGCTTCTATGCCCAGACCTTCAGTTTTGCAGGTCTCTGTGCCACTGTGCCTTGTTGTCATACCCAAGACCTTATACTTTGTAGGGCTGGGGGTGCTGCTTTGCACTTCTTATGTTGCTTTGGAATCTTGAAGCCACTTGTTGTGTTGCTTGGCCCTTTTATCAGTGCCTGCCTTGGGGTTTTTTTTCTACCACCTTTTCTGCTTTGTTGCCCATCCATGCTGCCTAAGGATGCTGATGCCACATTTGGTGCCAGGCTGCCACTCAAGATACCATCAAGGGATCATGTCACTATTGCTGGTGCCCTCTTTTGGAGCCTTGGAATATTCTTCCCATACTTGTTTTATTCTTGGTTTGTTATACTGGGGTATAACAACATTTTGAAAAAAGTCAATAAAAGGCACCGGTTTCACCTACCAGGGCATGGTGGCACCTGTTCCATAATTCTTCCTTTCCTCCTAAAATCTCAGCCTGGTTTTCCTACCCCATTGAGAATGACCTATTATACTGGGGTGGTGGTTTGTCCAAAAAAGCCCTCATTCTAAAGGACAATACAGAGGCATAAGTCAAAAAATGCTCAAAACTAACCCTTTTGATGTACTGACTGATAACAGTTAGAGTAGTGTGAGATATTTCAAGCAAAACCAGAAAATTGGGAGATGGAACAGTCTGAAGTCAGCTAAATAATATGAAAAAAAGTTTCTAAATAAAGCAGCCCTCACCACTTTCCAGGAAAACCACACCACAACCATTAGAGAAACCATTGCCCAGTACTGAATGTGATATAATTTTCATTTGGAAAGCCCATTCTACAAGAAATTGTAAATTCCACCCTACACCTTGGGGCCTTGATGCTACTCAGCCTTGCTTCTATGCCCAGATCTTACAACTTAGAGTTTTCTTTGCAACACTGCCTTCCTGTCGGACCCTAAACCTAACACCTTGCCAGTCAGGGTGGGGCTGCTTTGCACCTCTCATGGTGATTTGAAGTCTTCAAGTCAGGCTTTGTGCTGCTTGGCTCATTTATCAGTGCCTGCCTTGCAGGTTTCTCTGATACCTTTTCTGTTTTGTTCATCCTTCATGCTGCCATATTGGGTGTCAGTTTTCCGCTTGAAATGCCATCAAGGGCTCAAGACAGTTGCTGGTGTCCTCCTTTAGAGCCTTGTGCTATTCGTCACACTTTTTCTGCTTCTTTGCTCCTCTCATAGTCATTTAGTGGACTTCTGCCAACACTGGTACCCTTTGCCCCTTTATGGAGTCATAGGCTATTCTTGCCACATTTTGTGCCACTATCCAGTCTTGCCAGTCTTTCTAGGTACTTGGAGTTCTTTTCCACTTCTGTTGATTTCTTCCCACAAGTTTTTAAGGAAATGGATTAGAAAACCCTAGAGCCCAATATAGACTGGAAATTACCTATAAATGCTTTTCCATTGACTTTAATGGCATATGAAAATGAATCAAACTAATAAACTTTTTTTTTCTCATTTTGAGAATAAAGAAACGAATTAGGTTCCCCACAAAATGAATTTTCAAGCAAAACAAATTTTTTCCTGCTGCACACACCTGGAGCGCAATATTTATTTATTAGTGGGTTTTTATATACCGGTTTACAGTAGTACAGCAATAATTCAGCAACAGGCTTTACATGGAATATGATGTTATCAAGCATTTTGAAATCTGTCTTGCCATCTGTTAGCAGTGAGCTTTTTTGCTAAAGATACCTTGCAATTTTATGCTTTTGGTAATCAGCTGACTCCATATCTTGACTAGTTTTCTTTGCGGACAAACTGTCTCTAATATATAATGATGTACTTATTACACAGAAATTCACACAACAAACTCTGTGATTACTATGTACAAATTTCTGTACCAAAGGATATTAGGCATCATAAAATGTTTACAAAAATTTGTATTCTCCCTCTCTTTTAACATCACCAGGCCACTGGACCCATCATAGAAAATGCCCTATTTCTGGTATCTTAAAACAAATCAAAGAAAATTCTTTTTCACTCAGCACATAGTTAAGCTCTGGAATTCATTGCCAGAGGATGTGGTTATGCAATTAGTGTAACTGGGTTTAAAAAAGGTTTTGATAAGTTCCTAGGGGAAAAATCAATAAACTGCTATTAGTTAATAAGCTATAGTAGCTTGAGATTTATTTAATGTTTGGGTACTTGCCAGGTACTTGTGACTTGGATTGACCACTGCTGTAAACAGGATACTGGGCTTGATGGACCCTTGGTCTGACCCAGTATGGCATATCTTATGTTCTTATGTAAAGTGGCATTGTCTGTAATTTGTGTGCCTATGTGATTCTTGTAAGTGTTAACTTGCTGCGTAGGCAGGGGGAACGAGTGAATTTTGAATAAGATGAGAATGATGTGTTGTAGGAACAGTTGTGGGGGGACCGTATGCTAGTGTGGGGCAACAGAAGAGAGAAAGAAGGAAATGTAAGGAGGGACACAATAGTGAACCAAAGGAGTAAAACCTAAGGGGTAGATTTTTTTTAAAAAGCGCGTTCGCATACTTTTGTTCGCGCACCAAGCACAAACAAAAGTACGCAAAAAAAAATCCTGGATCGGCGCGCGCAAGGCTGCCGATTTTGGGCAGCCGGCGCGCGCCGAGCCACACAGCCTGTCTCCGTTCCCTCCGAGGCCGCTCCGAAATCGGAGCGGCCTCGGAGGGAACTTTCTTTCGCCCTCCTCTCACCTTCCCCTCCCTAACCCACCCCCCCGGCCCTATCTAAACCCCCCCCTACCTTTATCCACGGATTTATGCCGCGCGGATTTACGCGAGCAGGGCTTTTAAAATCCGCCCGTAAATAAATAAAAGGCGAGTGACAAGAGAAGACAGTGATGTACAATGGGAGAGAAAAAATAAGCAACAAATAATGACAGGCATGCAACAAGGCATTGAGGGTGTGAAGAGAGAATGGGGAATACATGAAAAATAAACATGTGTGTGTGTGTGTGGACAGGTGGGAAGCAGGATAGGAGGAAGTGTCAGTACACTAGTGAAAGAAGAGTACATGTGAGGGACAATTTTGGAGGAAGAATGTTGTGAATTATCGCATGCCACATAAAGAGGGAAAACCAGTGTTCAGCAGGGCAGGGGTGGTCATAAGGAAGTTATGAAGGAGAAGGGGAAACAGTTTGAGGAGACACTACTTTGGATAGGATATTAAGACAATTGTGGGTAAATGACCATTATTATTATTTAAACTTGATTACCCGCTTCACACCATAAAGACTCCAAAAGTGGATTACAACAAATCTTAACTGAACCTCATTTCTAAAGAACAATAAAACAAATCATTCCTATCCTTGTCATCACAAATAATCCCAACCTGACCCCCTCCATTTTTACACATTAAACAAGTAACAAGGAATATGGCCTAGTATAAAATGTCAGACCTCAATAATATCCATTTCTCTTTCTCTCCATCCTAACCACAACCCCATCATCTCACAATAAACCAATAGATCCACAACATTACAGACAAATCATCCCTTCTCACCCAGCCAGAAACAACAAATGTCAAATGGGAAGCACATTTCACTCTCGATCTATCGTCAACATCTGCTGCCAACCCAGCTCCATAGCCAAACCAGACATGCTGGAACCAGGTGGTGGTAGGAGGCTACTGCAAATCAGTAGAGAAACCACTCTAAGGTATAAGGAGGGTGTGGGAGGAAGGAGACAGCCTGCAGATTTTAAGATTTTAAAAAGCAAAGTTGAAACTTGAGCGGGGAGTTGGGGGAGGGGACAGGCTAACGCCGACTCCCCACCTGTATATATATTTTTTTTAATTCTGATTTGGGATCTTTGGGGAGGAAGCAGCAGGGTCGAGCCATGAAGTTTGGATTGAGGGAGGAAGGGGGGATTCTAGTTGGGGCCTGTAGGCCCGCATTTCTTTTTTTTTTTTCACTAGGTTTGTCACTTAATCGGATATCTTCAAAAGATAAGAACATAAGAAATTGCCATGCTGGGTCAGACCAAGGGTCCATCAAGCGCAGCATCCTGTTTCCAACAGAGGCTAAAACCAGGCCACAAGAACCTGCCAATTACCCAAACACTATCCGATTAAATGGCTGGTTATCCTGCCACACAAGGCTGGATAACTTTTAGACCTGCTCTGAAGCAGGTCTAAAGTTATCCGGCAACCTTAGCCAGTTATAGTTTAAAATTGGGTAAGGTTGATGGATAACCTAACTCCTCCCCAAAATGCCCCCACACGCTTCTTTTTTATCCAGCTAGATATTAGCCAGATAATGGCTTATCCGGCTAAAATACAGCCGAATAAGGGGCTGAATATACTAAACCTTGCCATTTAGATGGATAACTTAAAAGTTATCCATCTAAATGACTTTTGAATAATGACCTCTATAATCCACTCTTTTTGGACCTCCCTAAATACTTACAGAATATTCTTCAACTGGCACAGAAAGCAACACCTCGGGTTATTATTGGAAGCCCATACTCCGAACATCTCTCACCCAAACCACATTACCTTCATTGGCTTCCAGTTGGTTACTGAATTAAATTTAAGATCCTGACTTTGGTTTATAACCTTTATATAATTCTGCCCCTCTAGCAATCTGTTCTGCTATATCTGTGTACTCCCCCTCTCAAGCTTTAAGTTCTCAAGTGACTAGACTGTTTAAGATTCCAACTGTTAGGAACACCTGTTAAAGACCCATTTGAGGACTATTTCTGTAGCTGTACCCAGTTTGTGGAACACACTTCCTGCAGTCACCCACCTTTTAGAATGCAATTCAGCTTTTAGAAAGAAAGTGAAAAATGATTCTGTGAGCAGGTTTATACCAAACAGAATTTCTTAAGAGTTTTATCTGATACATGACTTTGATCATTTAATTTGTATATTATATATATTTAGTCTTGCTTTTGTATTGATTGTGTGCTGTGCCCCGCTGAGGACAAGATTTTCAGATCTGTGGGTCACAAATACTTTCAAATAAATACTTAACATCACTGATCATTATCTTTAAACAGTTGACAGTCCACCCCCCCAGCTCTGGAGTTCCTCCACCTTAGGAGCCATATAGCGGTCAAAAAAGTAATGAAGCTACCCCAAACTCCAGAGGAAGTGTTCTAGCCCCGAGAAAAAAAAGGGATGATGAGAAAGGAAAATGGAAAGAGGGATAAAGAGGGTGCAATGAAGAGGAAGAAGAGAAGATGGAGGATTACAATAGAAGCATAGATGGGGGAAAGCGAGTGATGTTGAGGATGTGTGCAAACTCCAAATGGGATGGCTCGAAGACATTTCTTCACACTGGAGGCACTTGAGAAAAAACGCAGAAAGCTTGACAACATGTTTTAATTCCTGGTGAAGAAGCTGAATTAAAAAGGTATATATGGAGAGTGTCTACTGAGGTCCCTTCCATTATATGCAGTAGAGATGTGCATTCGTTTTTGCCGAATTGGAAAATTGCAACGAAATTGTCCAATTCGGCATGTTTCAGGGAGCCCGAAAAAAATCAGGATTTTCCAATTTTTTCGCAAAAATTTGTTTTTCCGATTAGTGCGCACTAACGGGAGTCAGTGCACGCTAACTCCCCGTTAGCGCGCACTAACAAAAAGTAACAAAAAATAACAAAATCTAACGGTTTTTGTTAGTGCGCGCTAACGGGGAGTTAGCGCGCACTAACTAAAAATCGATTTTTCGCGAAAAAAAAGACCCGAACCAAAAAAAAACCAACATTTCCATGGCGGCCGAAAAACGAAGAATGACACGAACACAAAAAACGATGCACATCTCTAATATGCAGCAAACACACAGTGGCAGATTTTAAAACCTGCGCGCGGGCGCAGATTTGTTCGCGCAACCCGGCGTGAACAAATCTATGCCCGATTTTATAACATGCGTGCGCAGCCGAGCGTATATTATAAAATCCAGGGTCGGCGCGCGCAAGGGGGTGCACAATTGTGCAACTTGTGCGCACCAAGCCGTGCAGCCTGCCTCCGTTCCTGCGGCCTTGGAGGGAACTTTCCTTCCCCCCCCCCACCTTCCCCTCCCTAACCCGCCCCCCAGCCCTACCTAGAACCCCCCCTTACCTTTGTTGAAGAAATTACGCCTGCCTCCTGGCAGGCGTAACGCGCACCAGCCAACGGCCGGCCCGCGATCCCGGGCACAGCGGCAAATGGCCACTGTGCCTAGAGGCTCAGGCCATGCCCCGCCCCCCCCGGACCGCTCACGCCCCGCCCCTTTTTGCAAGCCCCGGGACATACGCGCGTCCCGGGGCTTGCGCGCGCCGCCGAGCCTATGCAAGATAGACAGGGGCAACTTTTTGGGGGTTACGTGCGTATCTGCCCCACATTTAGCAGAAAAACAAACAGGAACATTCAAGCTGAATATGGGTGAATAAGAAAAAAAAATACTGTGAATGACAAAAGTTTCCAGATGCTCAGGCGGTTGTGTGTGTGTCAGGAATTTGGCAGAATCAAGCACTATAATTTCTGTGTGCATATGCTTGTGCTAAGATCTCCCCAATTTTCTCATCTAACTTATTCACTCCCCATTGAGATGTTTCCTTGTTTTCAAAGCAGCTGTCCTCACATCAGTACTTTAAAGACTTTCTACTGGAGGTCAACTTACTTTCAAGTTAGTGCCCAATTGCTCAGCATCCTTTTATCTCACAGATCTTAGGGAAAGCTGCGGGGAAACAAATAACTCATTATTTCACATCCCATTCTTTGTGTTCTTTACTTTCAGAATGATATTCCACGAAGAAAACAAGAGCATCCCCTTATATCTGCTATTGCTCAATATGGCATAACCTTCAGTAATATACTTTTGATTGGCTGGGTTTAAAAAAGGTTGGCTACGTTCCTGGAGGAGAAGTCCATAAACTGCTATTAATCAATAGGGAATAGGCACTGCTTGTTGCCAGCATAGTAGCATGGGATCTATTTAATGCTTGAGTATTTGTCAGGTACTTGTGACTTGGTTTGGCCAGTTGGCCACAGTTAGAAACAGGATGCTGGGCTTGATGGACCCTCAGCCTGACCCAGTATGGCATATCTTATGTTCTTATGAATATTTAGTTGGTCATTAAACTTTTATTCCTATCTAGGAGGCCATTTCTAGGTGCTTAATTTTTGTGACTTGTGTTAAAGTTAAGCACGGCATTTCCTCAGGGGAAGAGAGGAAAGAAGTGCAGTTTCGGCGGCCCAGACGTCCTTTGAGGGCGTGTAAGTAGAGAAATATTCAGGGACCTGTTTATTCAAGCATTTGAAGACAAAAGCAGAGAGTTTTAAATTGTATCCTGCTTTCTACTGGGAGCCAGTGAAGTTGATGTAGAAAAGAATATTGGCACTTGTATATTATTATGCTATGTATTGCAGTCACAAACTATGTGTAAATAAGGGTCAACAGACAAGCAGTAAGCAGCAATACCTTTTTATTGGATTGTGTCGCTACATCTGCGACTAGCTTTGGAGAGTTATGTTTCCTTCATTGGGCCAGTAAAGAAACAGTGCAGCTATACTGGGTTTAAATAGTACAGTTAGATGCATATGCCATTATAGCTCAGTAAAAAGGATGGGAGCAGCACTAGCATGCAAATTGTATCTCTTGCATGTTCATTTTTTTTTACATAGGCTCGGCGAGGCGTGCAAGCCCCGGGACGCGCATATGTCCTGGGGCTCGAAAAAAGGGGTGGGGCATGGGCTGTCCAGGGCGGGGAGGGGGTTTGGAGGGGAAGGTAGAAGGCTGTACAAATCTAAGCCCACGCGTATGTTACAAAATCTGGCCAGTGTGTGTTAGTTTTTAAGGCTAGTATTTGTTTGTGTCATGAATTGTGTGTGTTTAGAGAAAATAGACTGAGTTAATTTTGTGAGCTAGTATAAGTTAGTATTTGTAAGTATTAGAACTGTGAGTTTGTAAAGGTCACTTACTTGATTGAAAAGGTGAGACTACTGGCTGCTGGATTACTAGCTTGATTCCCCCACCCTACTCAAGTCTTTTTTTCAGTTAAATAGATAGCACCTCTCCCCCATAGTTAGGAGGAAAATCTTCAAAATAAGAGTCAATTAGTGTTAGGATTCCCGGCTGCAGCCACCCGTGGCTGGGCCCCCTTACCTACGCTGGGAGGCGGCCAGCCCCAGCTCTCCCTCCTCGCTGCTCGCTGTGGCCGACGCCAAACCCTGCGGATGCGGCCTGCCCTCACGATTCGACACGCCTCCGGTTCGGTCTCTGCACCTGCCTCTCTAGGCGCGCGCACCGTCACCGGCAATTTAAAGGGCCAGCGGCGGGAAACTTCCCCGTGGCCCAAGAAGATAACGTCAGTCAGGGCAGGTATATATACCCGGCCCTGACTCCAGCCCTGACTCCAGCACTTTGCCTCAGCAATGGATCTTGTTCTGCTTCAGTGCGTAGTCTGCGTTGTCTTCTGATCCTGTGGTTCCAGCCTTGCCCTTCTGATCCTGCATTCCAGTCCTGCCTCCTGATCCAGCATTCCAGTCCTGTTCCTACATTCCTGCCTTGCTCCCTGCTTCCTGCTCCTAGCCCTTTGGACTAACTTTCTGGTTTTGGACTTACCAATACACCGATTCTGCCTGACCTTCGCCAGTCTGACCTCTGCCCGGTAACCTGACTCTGTTTGACTTCCGCTTGCCCTGACCTCCAGCCTGTTTCTCCGTATTCGCCTCTCTGCTGCCCGTCCTGACCTTTGGCCTGCTCCTGGTTCTGTCTGTCTGCCACCTGCCCTGACCTCTGCCTGCCTGTCACCACTTCAGCCTCTTCCTCTGGTTTCACGCCGTGAGAGACCCGCACCTAAGTCCTGCCGGCCCCAGTACCCAAGGGCTCAACCTGCAGGGAACGTGGGCTGGTAAAGGTGAAGCTCCAATTGGGTCTTCTCAGCCTGCACTGCCTCCCAACAATGAGGACCACCAGGGGCCCTCTCCTGGTGGTGGCGCCAACCTCGTATTGGCTCAAGGGTCCATGTTCGCAACAATTAGTGATTTTGAACAAGATACAATTACCCTGATTTTAGTGACTGACTCATTTTAGTCTTGTTGCTGGTCATTTGCAATCTACAAAGAGAGAGAGGGTGAGACCCCCGAGGAGTGGGTATTCCTGGTTAGTCCGAGAAGGCAGAGTAGCTTGGAAAGTCGAAGCGAGTCCGTTGTCATTCCTTGCTAACTCGATGTGTTAGCAAACTCTAGGATCTTAAATATCCGAGCAGGTGACGTCATCTTCGGGGGACGCCCCCGAGGTTTGCGCCATTGCCGGTACTTCAGTCGGGGCTGTGCCACGCGCGCGCGGCCCTAGGCCTCCAGGAAACATGGCGGTTAGCAGTGTGGAGCCGGTCCAGGGACACCGGAGAACCTCAGCAGGAAGACGACGACGCAGCCAATCTTCCCGCGGCCGAAGAGGGAGGCGCCAAAGAGGTGAGGAGGGCGGAGAGAGGGCGTCGGGGACCGATGGACACAACAAAGATGAAGAGTTAGAAATGCTTTGGGAACACTATAAACCCAAATCCTTCTCTAATTATAAGAATGAAAAAGAAGGTAATATAAAGATCACTGCGAACAGGGGAGCAAATGATCCAGAAGTAGGGGTGTGCATTCGTTTGCAACCCGCAATGTATATGGCCTGCTCCTGGTTCTGGGGGATCACGAAACATATGGCGAACTCCCACGAGTACAATGTGTCACTAACGAATAAACCCCCACCCTCCTGACCCCCCCCCCAAAGACTTGCCAAATGTCCCTGGTGGTCCAGCAGGGGTCCTGGAGCGATCTCCTGCACTCGGGCAGTCGGCTGCCGGTATTCAAAATGGCGCCGATAGCCTTTGCCCTTACTATGTCACAGGGGCCAACCAATGGCACCGGTAGCCCCTGTGGCATAATAAGGGCAAAGGCTATCGGTGCCATTTTGAATACCGGCAGCCGACAGCCCGAGTGCAGGAGATCGCTCCAGGACCCCCGCTGGACCACCAGGTACTTTTGGCAAGTCTTGGGGGGTCAGGAGGGTGAGGGGTTATAGTAAATTCAATTTAAAGGGTTGGGATGGGGGTTTTTTTGAGAAACGAATACATACGTAACTAATGAACGGATCGGGGTCCCCCGAGAACGGATGCAACGGATTTGGGTCCCGACGAATACCGAATGGGACGAATCCATCCCTGCTGCACATCCTTATCCAGAAGAGAGGGGGAGTGAGAATGTCGCCACTGCATGAATCTGTGACAGGACGTTAAAGGGAAGGCCTGCGCTTAGTCAGAAGTTTTGTGGCATTTGTTATTGATGCAGGAGAAAAGGACATACAGCAAAAATTGTCACAAACCCTGGATTTCACAGTCAGTATTTACCTCCCCTCCCCAGCAGGCCTGCAGATTAAGTTGGGGGTGGCTGACCCCATTCCTTCTATTCTCTATGTGGCACACCCAATACTTCTTAAACAGTGGGGTGTATGGCAGCTGATAACCTAATTTAAAGTTTTCAATATTTTAATTGTGCAGCTATAGTTTCAGCAAAAAGATTTTGTAGAAGGAGGGAGAGATCTGTCTGGTAAATCTTTTTTTTTCCTTTCTCCTCTCTTCCTTCTATCTGGCGTGACCAAGTTTGAAGGAATGAAAACAATTCTGGTTTCTGTGATTAAGCAATCAGAATCTTTTAGTTAGAAGTTAATCAAAGTGGTGGTTTTCTACTTTAATGGTGTAGCTCAGTTACTTATAGCTAGCTATTTAATACTTTGCAATGTGATTTAAAAGATTAAAATTAACCTCTTTGCATTTGCCGATATGGAAAGCAAGGGATTTTTTTTAAAATCCCTGTTAGTTTTAATTATTGGGTATTATTTGATGCTGTTTTGAAATATTTTATTAATGTTTTGGAAAAGTTTTATGAGGCTTTTTTATTATTTGATTTTCTATTTATCAGTTGTTTTAAAATATTTATTCTTTTTATTAGTATGGTTTTACAATTATGAATAATGTTTTATATTTCTTGATTTTATTTGATACTGTATGAGGAATGCTGTGGTTTCTGTTTTTCCACTGTTACACTGCATGTAGAATCTAGCTTGTTGTTATTTCCAGTTCATTTTTTGTCTGCATATTTCTTTTTATACTTTCTGATCTCTAATTTGTATTTGAGGGTCTGTCTGTGTTCTGCATGTGTGATTGAGGTGAAGGATTCTGCTGGATTGTAGTTTCTCTGTAGTGATCTATAACAGCCTGGCTTGATCTGATTTCCTAATAGAAGGTTTATTGGTGTTCTAGGATCTGGTGTAATATTTACAGTATTGTTTTTTCATTGATATGGTTGTTACTGTTTGTGCTGGCTTTTAGTTTTGTTCTGGTATAGGAGATTTACTGCCTATTGTACTTATAATTCAGTTTACTCATGACTTTCTCAGGGCCAAGCTCACACCCAGCCCCTTAGGCAATAGGCATAATACCATATGTTTTTTTAATTATGAATGTTTAATTGGAAACCCCTGTGACCACCGGAACAGCAGTAGACAAATATGTTAAACAAATAATAAAGGGTTCCAAGCATCTTTTTTTGCTTTTCTGGTTGGCACCTCAGCCATGCATATAAATATAATATACATGCTGTTAGTGATGTTTTACCTCAGAAGACTGTATTTTGAATTTTCTTTTTCCTGTATTCTAAATGCAAAATTTTTAATTGTGTGTGGGGAGGTGTGAGGGAGAGTGGGGAGTGCAAGGCTTTAAGGGGAGGAGAGATCTGTCAAGCAATATGCTGGGATTTCATTTTGAAATTCTTGCATGTGCTTTATGGTGTTGACTTTGTGCCTGCTACAAAGCAGGCACAAAGTCTGGGTGTGCAAGTACCCATGGGTTCAGCTGGCCCCCAGATTTTCAAAGTGAAACTTTGTGGGCAGTTTCCCCAACCTCTTACATTATGTACATTGGATAAGTCTGATGCTATTGAATCCTCTGATCTACCCATAAAATAAAGATAAAAATATTGCCCACACTCATTATTCCACCATTAGAAACCTAACTCATTTAAACATTGTGAACAATATTGATGCATGGATGTATACATATTTTTATCTTGCTTGTGAAACTTTTGATGGTTATTAGTTTTAATATGTATGTCATTTTGTACTCTGCCTAGAATGTTTGATAGAGCAGGCGATAACATTTTTTTTTCAATTAAATAAGGTTCATGGCACCAGGATCCCTGTACGGGTTCTGACTGAGCTGGAAACCCAAAGGAGCAGGAAGAAACTTAAAAGTTTAAGCCCCCTACATTTAATAGAGTCTCCCAGCTCATGCTGTTGTATGTTATGTTCAGGGTGAGGGTGCACTTTTTCACTTGGCCATAGATGCCAAATGGCCTGGCTACAGCTCTGGAGAGTTGTCAGAAGTTAACCTTTCCTAATACCCCATCACAAAACCTTGATAGGCCTGAAAGTTTAGGACTGTATCCTAGAAGCTACTATCCCACAGTCAGTAAAGAAATTAAAGCAGAAGCAATGGTGGATATTTCAGCAAGACAACAATCTGAAACATACCTCAGTATCAACCATGAATTTCTTACAGGAAAGAAAGATGGCCTTGAATATTACTGAAAATCTTTGGGGAGATTATTGAAAGCCCCTAGGGAGTGCATACAAGAAAGACCTAAAAATATGTCTGAACTAGAACAGTTCTATAAAAAAAGAGTGGGAACAAATTCCAAAAGCAAGAATAGAAAAACTCTTAGCTGGCTACAGGAAATATCTGGAAGGAGTTATTTTTGCCAAAGGAGGTTTTACAAAGTGCAAGCTGAAATTTGTCCAAACTTTCACACATGCCATATTCACTCTTATTATTCTCAATCTGTTAACATAAGCAAATAAATACTAATTTTGTATTAAAATTGCAGAAAGATGCTGTCTCTACTTTTGTACTATGAAGAGGTTGTGTCAGCTTTCATTGAAGCATAAATTTGACCAAGGGTATCTAAACATTTGCACACAACTATTTACCCAAAAACTTGTGTGAATGTATTCATTTTGACAGGCCTGATTTACTAACAGGTAGATTTAAAAAACCCTACATGCGGCCAAGCCAGGAGATACGCACGTGTCTTGGAAGCACACGAGCAACGCAGATTTTAAAAGGCCCGTGGCCACACGCGTTATCTCCCGGTATGAGCATTAAAATGTTTTGTTAAAAAGAGACGGGACGTGGGCATGGTCTGAGTGGGGCATGGGCGGGCTGGGACTGCACCATTAAGTGAGTTACGCGCACAAATGCGCACCGGGATCCCACAACCGTGTAACTTGCTTCTGCTATGGACTGTGTGTAAGTAGTGCAATAAAAAAAAAAATAGGGTAGTCAGCAGGGTTTGAGGGGTCGGGGCTAGTAGGGTAAAAGGGAGGCTAATTTGATAGGGGATTTAGGAAGTCCACTCCTTTACTGGAGCAAACTGGGAGGGAACTTGGAAATAGGCTTAATGCATCGCCACACATACCTACTAAATTTCCACCCCTTACGTAGTCGAGACAGAATTCGTGTGCACATGCACACGTCGTTATAAAATCTTTCGTGCATGTGTGAGTGAGTAGCTTATTATTGTAACATATGCGCATAAACGCGTATATGTTATAAAATCGGCGCTTCCATGTGCGCACACCGGCAAATGCACACATATGTGCGTGCACACGTCAGTTTGAATTTTACCGTCTAAGGCTTTCTCCCATTCTGTGTATATGGGGAAAAATTAAAAACTTGGTAAATCAAGCACTGTTTTTGTTATGCTGTTTAAAATTATATATAATGAGGCCAATATTCAGCACTATTTAGCCAGATAAGCCATTTATCCAGCTAAGTAGATAGCCGGATATCAGGTGGGCAGGCAGTGGGTGGATCAGGGCGGTGTTATTTATACAGCTAACTTAGGCTTGATTTCACCATTCTATCGCAGAATGAATCCAGCGAAAACGGGGGGGGGGCAGGCCTGCGAAAGCCGGCAGCCTTCGCACAACCGTGGTGTTTTCGCTGTCGGCTTTCACACCCAATAGCGCCACAGTGAAAGGTGGGGCTATTGGGCGTGCTAATGGTGACAATAACGTAACAAACTTTATCGCCGCCAGCGAAGACACAGTCTAGTCCGCCTCCTCGACTCTGCCCCCAGCATGCTATCGCACTCGATAAGCATTTGAAAATGACCCCCTTAGCCAGATATGTAGCAATATTCGTACTTATCCAGTTAAGTTAATCAAGTAAGTTAGACCTGCCATAGAGCAAGTCTAACTTTTAGCTGGATATAACCTTTTCCGGCTAAGTAGCACCAAAGACAGGGATATTCAGCAGCATAGCTGTGCTGCTGAATATCCCAAGTCAGCCAGTTGGATAAATCTTATTTGGCTAACATACATAGACATTTCCTTTTGAATATTGACCTCAATATGCCTTACAAATGTAACCATTAGTGGAGTTAACAACCCCAAGGGCACACAAATTTATTTTTCTTCAGGGGCTGCTCTTGTTGCAGTGCGATGGAAGGGAGCGCTAGGAGCGCTCCCCAGTGTGGGACAGGATGTGTGTGCCCTTGCGGAGAGACGGGTCCTTGTTTGGGAAACTGGAGACCCTGGCCCTCCACCGGACCTGCAGACTTCCGTGAGGCCACCAACACAATGGTGGTCTCTGAGTAATCCTCTGACCACTCCAAGCCCTTTCGAACCTGCCACTGGGTAACGGCAAGAAGCGGCAGGCAGATGGAGATATCTGGCACAGGACGAAGAGACGAAGACTCAGGCGTTGAGGGAGACGAAGACTCAGGCGAGGTAAGGCAAGGCATGGCATGAGAAGGCAAGTTAAAATCAGGTAGTTAAAAGTCCAAAACCCTCGAGAGAGTGCAGGGCCTCCTCCACTCATGGACACTCTGTGAAGAGCAGCACGGAGAGGAGGATGAACGACAGCCTCTCAGGAGGTCCAGGAGCAGGAGGAAGGAGGACGGCGAGCAAGGCTCCTCAGGCGCCCTACACAGCCTGGCCGGACTGGTCATGGACCACTCTGTCCCCTACGCGCCCTACACAGCCAGCTGACTGGTCGCGGACCACAAGGGGAGCGGGGCTGCCCTAGGAAAGGGCAACATCAGGACATAAAGGATGGAGGATGACGACATCAGGAACACCGAAGACATGTGGACATGGACGAAGAGGATCTTCAGCCCCATGGGATTGAAGAATCCCGCCAGCACCCTACACAGCCCAGCCAGGCTGGTCACGGACCACTGGGATGGAATGACAAAGCCTCAGGAACATGGACGAAGAACTTCAAGACATCAGAAACTTCTGAGACAGAGGACGTCGGGAACGTGGACAAAGACATCAGGGCTCGATCGGAACATCAAGAAACTGAAGACATCAGGACGGAGACAAGAGACCAGGAACAATGACGATGAGGGAGCTCTGATGAAGATACAGGAATGCCAGCAGGAGCAAAGAGCAGGAGTCCTGAAAAGAACAAGCTCCTTGAGAAGGCAAGGCTAGAGTGACAGCAGGAGCCTTTTGTAGGCAGAAGAGGACTACACTCGGGGAGGAGCTTGAAGATGGGACCTGGGGCGGATCCGGCCACGGGCCCTTTAGTTAGGAGAAGAGAGGCGGGGCCCGCCCCTACAGGAAGCTGGACAGGACCCTGGACAGCGGCATTCCTGCCGCTGAAGATGCAGGAGGAAGTTGGACCTTAGGGCAGGCCCCGACATGGAAGCAGCAGCGTCCTGCCACTGGAGAGGTGGAGCAAGGCGGCATCCTGCCGCTGAGGAGCAGGCCTCCAGGCCTGCAAGGAGACAGCGTCACTGGCGGCAACCCCTAAGCCGCTGAAGAGGTGCAAGCCCGCAGGTCCTGCCACGGTGAAGAGGAGACAGGCGCGGCCTTGGCCAGCCACAGGAGCGGCGAAGATGGCGGCCTCCAGGCCGCGGAGGAAGAGGGCTGGCTCGTGGAGGCTCCTGCCGCGGTGGAGCACAGCGGCATGGCCCACCATGCCGAGGAAGGCGTGGGCGGTCTCCAGAGGTAAGAGCCTGCTCGCGGCCCTGCCACACTCGGGATCACAACAGCTCTGGCTATCAAATTACCCCCATGCTTGACTCTTAATCCCTGGAGGTGGATTCTTTTTATGGAGAGGTCCCCAACTTCACAATAAAAGTCCTACCTTAATTCATCTTCTCCTCGAACACCCAGCCCATCCTGTCTCATAAGTGTGTGGCAATCTGGATGGGATCTCCACTTGTTCTTCCATCCTTGCTTGTTGTTTCTGTGGGGACCTCTCGTATGGAAAAGTCAAGTGGAAGCAGGCAAGCTCTCAGCACTGCAATCCCAGTGGGGAGGGGGGGGGATCAAAAAGTCTCCCCACTCTATTCAAGTCCAAAAAATACTTCAAAAGTTAAACTGGATATATTATCTGCCCTCACTGTCTCTCGCAGCAAGATTCCTCACTGGTGCTTGCCCACCTAGGGTTTAGAATAAGCTCACAGGTTTTTGGTGCCCTGGTAACAGCCCTTTTACCCCAAAAGAGTATCAGTCGTAAAAATCTCTCTTCTCTGTAAATTAGTAGGAGAAGGACCATCTGGCAGGGAGTGCACGATGGAGATTTCACTTCTAACAGAACCTGGCTGAAAGTGGGAGGCCTCACCGGAGTGTAAAACTGAAACATCCTTGCAGGTCAAAGGTTTCCTCAAACTGATCCCACGGTGTTCTAAAATGGCTGGGCTCAGTATTCAGGCATCCAATCCAGGCCCCTCAGGTGGGAGGGACTGAGGGAGGTGGATGACTCCTTAACAGAGTGGTTCTATATAGGGATAGTGACATTGCAGGCCAGACCAGGGGGAGGGGAGGGGAGGTCTGCCACACAAAGATTACTATTTTAATATTATAACTACCAAGTCTAGCAGAAATCAAAATCATTTTCTTTCCAAAAACTGAGAGCTATAAATGCAAACACACATTTCCTTTTCTTGGGCGATGCCATGGAAACAGTAATACCCTTTAGCATGTTAGCAGAGACCTTTATGCCTTTTTAAACAGGCTATGCTTTTGAAAATAATTAAAAGTATATGCATCATAATATAGTTAATGTTTCTGAATGCTGCAGGATAACTACAGCTATCAAAGCCTATCATGCAGACTGCATTTCCCCTCCAATGAGAGGGTATAGTCAGTGCATGCCAATTCTAAATTAAATTAATACAGTACGGAAGAAGGGGTCATGACAATGCATAAGTGTGTGACAAAGTGACCTTTTCTTTAATGCTTGTAGAACAAGCATATAAACTGAAACCTTGTGAGGCAACTCAGGATAACAATATTTCAAATACAACTTGTATGAGTAAATGTAGTTTTAACACAAGTGAAAAAAAAAACTCCACAAATCTAGTAGCTTAAGTTCAATAAGACAGCAGCCAACAGAAAGATGACAAACCTGCAAATAGTAATTTTGGTATGGTATCTAACAGTTTATGCTGTTAGGCCATGCTGTCTGCATTGGATAATTATACTACTGCAAACACTACTACCATTGCGTTCACTGTAATGTTCCACAGAACAGCAGCCACGTTTTGCAGCTGGGGGCTCAATATTTCACTTTACAAATGATGTTTAAAAATCACAAAGATATCAAGTAATGAACAAGAAGCAAAACATTTTTCCAGAGGAAAGACTGCTCTAGAACGAGAGGCCACAGTATGAGAGTCCAGTGGGGGTAAACTCAGAAGCATCATCAGTAAATATTTCTTCACAGAAGGGGTGGAGGATGCATTTCATGGCCTCCTTCCAGGTCAGGTGATGGAAGCAAAAGCAATGATAAAATTTAAGAAAGCATGGGAAAAGCACAGAGAATTCTTGGTTATGAAGTGGGGGGGGGGGGGGGAAGAGTCAAAAGTCAACCAGGGTCTGTGGCATTTCAGCAAGAATGCAGTTGGGCAGACTAGCTGGACCTTGGAGGTTCTTATCTGTCATCATATTTTATGGCTCTATATTTAGTTTCAGAGCATGGATACAAAGGGTCAACTATATTTGGTTACGGTACTAGAAAATCCCTATTGCCTTCATTCTGATTGCTCATTTCCCTCTCATTACAAATCAGTTCTGTCATGCACCATTCTACTCAAGAGCAAAACAATTTTTCCTACATTACATCCTCTCAACAAAAAGTTAGATCCGGCACTGCCACCCGTGTATCAGGCTTCCCTGTTCATTACACCAGCCTCCCCTGATTATGTTAGAGATCTTCATCAGCTTCAGTCTGATACAGAATTGTACATCTCTGCTGTTACTACCTCACTCAGGGGCCGATTAAAAAAAAAAGCGAGGAAAAGCGGGCACTGAAAAGTCAGCGCCTGCTTTCTTAACGTGCGCATGGTGCCTGCAAGAGGGGCGCCATGCTATATGGAAATTAGTGGGTCGCACTAGCTGCCGGTTATGAAAACCAACGTCGGTAAACTCGAGTTTATCGGTGTCCGTTTTTCATTACTGGAAGACGGCCGGTTATGAAAACTGCAGAGTAGTTAAATCACAAGCAGATTGTGATAAATTGCAGGAAGACCTTGTGAGACTGGAAAATTGGGCATCCAAATGGCAGATGAAATTTAATGTGGATAAGTGCAAGGTGATGCATATAGGGAAAAATAACCCATGCTATAATTACACGATGTTGGGTTCCATATTAGGTGCTACAACCCAAGAAAGAGATCTAGGTGTCATAGTGGATAACACATTGAAATCGTCGGTTCAGTGTGCTGCGGCAGTCAAAAAAGCAAACAGAATGTTGGAATTATTAGAAAAGGGAATGATGAATAAAACGGAAAATGTCATAATGCCTCTGTATCGCTCCATGGTGAGACCGCACCTTGAATACTGTGTACAATTCTGGTCGCCGCATCTCAAAAAAGATATAATTGCGATGGAGAAGGTACAGAGAAGGGCTACCAAAATGAAAGGGGAATGGAACAACTCCCCTATGAGGAAAGACTAAAGAGGTTAGGACTTTTCAGCTTGGAGAAGAGACGACTGAGGGGGGGATATGATAGAGGTGTTTAAAATCATGAGAGGTCTAGAACGGGTAGATGTGAATCGGTTATTTACTCTTTCGGATAGTAGAAGGACTAGGGGACACTCCATGAAGTTAGCATGGGGCACATTTAAAACTAATCGGAGAAAGTTTCTTTTTTACTCAACGCACAATTAAACTCTGGAATTTGTTGCCAGAGAATGTGGTTCGTGCAGTAGTATAGCTGTGTTTAAAAAAGGATTGGATAAGTTCTTGGAGGAGAAGTCCATTACCTGCTATTAAGTTCACTTAGAGAATAGCCACTGCCATATAGCATGGTTACATGGAATAGTCTTAGTTTTGGGTACTTGCCAGGTTCTTATGGCCTGGATTGGCCACTGTTGGAAACAGGATGCTGGGCTTGATGGACCCTTGGTCTGACCAGTATGGCATTTTCTTATGTTCTTATGATGCAGAGTTTACCCGGCGTCGGACTTCATAACTTGGCAGTCTGCCGAGATTTTTTTTTTCTTTTTTTTTTTTTACCTTAAGAAGTACAGAAAAGCAGTTTTTTTGTTCAGTACTTCTTTTACATGCATTCAGCTATTAACACCTGCTCCAGGCAGGCGTTAATACCTGAGAGCTAAATGTGCGTCTGAGAGCACACTTTTTTTTTTTTTAATGCGGAGTGAATGAGTAATAGCCTCATTCACATGCATTTGCTTTCAAATTCACTCTGCCTCGGACGCACGTTAAATAGGCGATAATCCCCCTATTTCATTAGGGGATGGATTAGCACCTATTTAACCCGCGTCCGACTGTGGGTTATACAGTGCACTCGGCTGAGTGCACTATATTGCATCGGCCCCTCTGTGATAAGAGTGTCGGGAATACCACAAATTATAATTTAAGCAAAAAAAAAAAAAAAATAGGTGGTGATAAAGAAAGAATTCAGTTTCTAAGTCCCCACTGAAATATCTATATCTACCTGCTATGGGCAGTTCAAGTCTCCACTAAGGCTGAACCCTTCAGTTATGCTTTTCAGATACAAAAGGTTTAACCATGTAAAGGCAAAATATCCTCCCTCATTGGATCCCTGCTGAAATATATCTATAATGTGCTACCACCTACCACCCCTCCATGAAAATAACGTTCAAACCAAGATCTTCTGTAGCAAGGGTCCCTGAACTATGGCCTGTGGGCCAGACCCAGACCATGCAATTCACTGTTCCAGGTCCACCATCCCTTACCATCCTGCAGCAGGATTTGGCCTGTGAGAGGCGGGGTTTGTTTTTAATTTTCTTTCTCCAAATGCAGTGTCAGCAGCAGCAGATAGCCTGGTGAGGTTTCCCAGGCCCTGCCAGTGGAAGAGGAACCAGCCAACATATGAACTGGGCCACAGTCCCATCAGTGGAAGACTGAGAAGATGCGTGGGATGAGAGCCGAGGGAGAGTGAGAGCCAAGGGAAAGGAGTGAGAGGGGAAAGGAGTAGGGAATGTGAGAGAGGGAAGAGAGGTGAGAGAAAGGGATATGAGAGAGAGAGAGAAAACAAGAGGGATGGGTAAGAGGAAGAGATGAGAGAATGGGAGGGGAAGGGAGATGAGATGGAAGCGAGAGTGAGAGTAAGGGGAGGTGAAGGGGGATTGAATGAGAGGGATGGAATGTAATCTGCTGAAAAGCAGAATATAAAATCAAAATCAAAGCACAGGAAAAAGATGCAAGGGAAAGGGAAGGTGGTGACAGGGTTCCCAGGAGTGTGGCATTCTTGCCAACTTCTAAGACATCTAGAAATACTGTTATTGATACAATCTGCCATACCCCTGAAACCATGACCCCCCCCCCCCCCCCCCCCCCCCTTCCCTAGCATTTCTAAATAATTGATAGGGCCAGAAATTCACCCTGCCCAACCCCTCCCCAGCAAGCTCTGAGGGGACCTCACCCAGCAAATTCAGACTCCAAATTGGGGAGGAGATTCTCTCCGGGCTTTCTTAGTGACTTGAAATGTCCAGTGTGACTCTTCTCTTGAAAACGTTGTAGACTCCTGTTCTCTAATATCATGCAAAGTGATATTTCTATGTCATAGAATCAGCCCACTTACTAGAAATATTAAAATGTCTATCTAAACTGACTCGATCATGTTGCACTGTAATGGATGGGAGCACTAGGGGGTGCTCCCCAGTGTGGGAAGAGGAGTGTGTGCTCTTGTGGAGAGACAGGTCCAAGTCTGGGAGCGGAGCGAAGACCAGGCCTATGCCGACCTGCACACCTCGGTGAGACCAACCATGCAAGGTTGGTCTCTGAGTAGTCCTCCGACCACTCCAAGCCCTTTAGGACCTGCCACTGGGTATCAGCAAAGGTGGCAGGTCGGACATGAGGCAGAGATGGTTGAGGACTTGAACATGGATGCTGAAGACAGCTGAGCTGGCGAAGACACACCAGGGAGTGACGATGATTAGGACAAGTTAAAAGTAGACAAGATAAAAGTCTGGGACTCCAGGAGAGCAGGGGGCCTCCCACAGCTGGCAGACACTCACTGAAGAGCAGCAACGAGCACAGGACAGATGACAGCCCATGAGGAATCCGGAAGCAGCAGACGGACATCTGGACAGAAGGAATCCGGACAACTCCCAGCAGCGACGTCCTGGACGGACCCAGCATGATCGACGCACCTGACAGGTCAGTAGATGGAGGACGAAACCTCCGACCCGGCATGGAAGACGCAACAGAGGGAATCCAGAGGTTGGACTGAAGCCGGCCACTAGGGTTCAATCCGGAATCCAGAACAAGATTAGGTCATGAGGACAGATGGACGAGGAGGATCTTCGACCCCATAGGATGGAGGAATTCCGCCAGTGCCCTACACACCCCAGCAGGGGTGGTCGCGGACCACTGGGCCACTGCGCGCTCTACTCAGCCCAACTGGGCTGGTCGCGGACCATGAAGGACAGGATGACAGAACCTCAGGAACCTCTGAAGGAAGAACTTCAGGAACATGGATGAAGACATCAAGGCTGGAACAGAACATCAGGACTGGAACGGAACGGAACATCAGGAAGACCAGGGCGAAGATAAGAGATGAGATGAGAGGCCAGGAACAACAGCAACGAGGGATCCCACGAAGAAGGAATGCCAAGCTGGAGCAGAAGACAGGAAGTCCTAGAGAGAACTTGCTCCTTGCGAAGGCAAAGACTGAATGACAACTGAGCCCTTTTATAAGGCTGAAGAGGAGAATGCCCAGGGAGGAGTCAGAGGAGGACCACACCTGCACTGGCCCTTTAAAGGCAGAAGAGAGGCGCGGCCCCGCGCCTAAGGTAGCAGGAAGGAAGAAGTGGTGCAGGACCCTGGACAGTGGCCATACTGCTGCTGAGAAGCGCAGGAGCAGGAGGAATGGGCCGTGCAGGCCCCGACATCGATGGCGGCATCCTGCCGCAAGAAGGAAAGCTGGGGCGGAGCCATGGCAGCGTCCAGCCACCAAGGAGCAGGCCTCCAGGCCTGCCAGAAGACGGCATGGGTGGCGGCTCCGTGCTGCGGAAGAGCAGGCCGAAGTCCGTGACCCCCTACCGCGGTGAAGAGAAGACTGTCGGAGGCCTCCTGCTGCATGAGGAACCCCGGCACGGCTCCTGCCGTGCCGGCAAGATGGCAGCCTCTGGGCCGCGGAGGTAAGCTCCTGCTCGCGGCTAGGCCCACAGGCAGGAATGTAACAGATCATTGTTGCTGCTTCAAAATATCTACTAGGGATGTGCATTCATTTAATTCATATTTTGATTTTAGTGTACACTATTTAGATTTAGTGCACACTAAATCAAAATGAAAATTAAATGAACACAAAAAAAAGTTAAATGAAAAAACCAGTAAGATGAATATCAAAAAATAAGAATTTTCTGGCTGCAAACCCCTAATATTTACAAAGTTGCCTAAAGAGAAAACAGTTTCCTCTCTAACCATCATTTTTTAAAAGTTATCTTTATGATACAATTTGTACAGCAGTCCATTACACTGTAGAAATGACACAAATTCCTTGCCCCAAGTTCAGGGTTAAACATGCAAATTAAAGTTAAGTGACCTGCTAACCTCTACTTAGACCCTGATTTAAGGATCAAGCAAAATTAGGGCAAAAATATACTAAAAGCTGCCTATTAGTATGCTTGCACAATAATGAAGTAGCACATATTTTCACCCACGCTTTCAATTTCCTGCTGTTTCTGAAAAGGTTAAAAAAAAGTTACACAGGATAAAAAAAATTGTGCAAGTGAAAACCTGTGTGAAAAACGTTCTTGGAACTCTCATCCCCGAGGCTAAATTTTAAGGCAAACATCCCACCACAGGAGACTGTCTCTATTTAAGTTGCATTTCTCTGTGCTCTAACCAATAGACTACTGGATTGCCAAAATAGTCTCTAGCACTACTTCCACATTCCCCAGAAAGGAGCAGGACCAAAACATCCTGACAGCAGTAACAGAAACAAATTAAGAGAGTCAGAATAATAGAACGAAAGAGGTTCAAGGAAGCCCAACAGCATCCCTTCATATTGATTCTTGTAATCTATCAGCTCTTGTTTATACAGTAAAAAAAAGATTTACACTGGATGTGGGTCGGTACCATGTTCGGGGGAAAATAGCATGAAATGTGATTTCTCATGGGATTAACAAAATGAAAACAACATTTCATCCTTTGAGAACATAAGCACAGATGCTCGAGAGGGCTTGCAGGGGGAAAAAAAAATTACCAGATGTCTTCAACTGTGTCTAAAGTGGGAAAGTGTCAGACAAATCTGTACAACTTCAAAGTGTTTTCTTTAGAAATGCAGATATTAAATAACATTATGCCTCTTATTTGAAAGAAATCTGTAGATTGGGAAATGCCAGGCTCTGTTTCACAATGTTACATAGCCTCATTCTATTGTTTTATGATTCTGATTTTCCTGAAATGCCCGCCGAATATTAAAGGAACGCAAGATGCTACACGCAGAGCCAATTACTGTACACCAGCTGCCGGAAGAAAGTAAAGGGAGCCAAAACAAAGGGCAGCTGGGCTTTAGCAAAGACAAAGCGTAGAATGGCAGGGCGGGATAGACTGGCAAGAATATCCCAAATTAATGCATAAAAAAGATTTACTGACACGCACTGAAGTCTGTCAAACCGTCAGAAAGGATGCCATGAAAACCTTTCAACTTCATGCAGATATTGTATAAATGGACTGAGTAGCTGGCATGTAGACTTAGCAATCACTCCTTGCCGTATTGTGACTGTGTGAATTTACGTTTATCACTTATTGCAGCCCAACATAGACTGAACTACATTTATGTTCTATAGTACTGCAAAAACTGAATACTATGCAAACAGAAAATACTCTCTCTATATATATTATATCTATACAGCTATACAGATACAATATTTATTTATTTATCGAGTTTTATGTACCGTCGTTCGGTTTTGCCATCACAACGATTTACAAAGTTTCGATGTTTAACAGAGTTTCCAAAAGGTTCATGTGATTGTTAAAATAGATATTGTCGGTTTTATAAACATAGTTCGTAGGTCAAGCAATACAGGTTTCGGTTATGTGTTATGTTACTTTCTTGCATTGGCTCCACATTTGCATAGTGTCATTAGGAGGGAAGTGGTGTTTTAGAGTCATTGGGTGAGTTAGTAGGCTTTGGTAAACATCCAGGTTTTTAGAACTTTTTTGAAAGTTTTTAAGTTTTGTTGTGTTCTGAGTTCAATTGGGAGGGTGTTCCAGAGTTTAGGGCTTCCTAATGAAATTTCTCTCTTTTGAGTTGAGGTGAGTTGTTTGGAACGAGCAGGTGGAATCTTTAATAGTCATTTATTAGCTGATCTGAGGTTTCTGTTTGGAGAGTGCAATTTTATGGATGTACTTAGCTAGTTTGTTTGTTTTTCATATATTATTTTATATAGTATGGATAGTATTTTGTATTCTATTCTAAATTTTATTGGGAGCCAGTGTAGTGATATAAGTGTAGGAGTAATATGATCATGTTTTTTAGATCCAGTGAGTATTCTTGCAGCTGCGTTTTGGAGGATTTGGAGTGGTCGGATGGTGTTAAGAGGTAAATTGCAGGGAGTTACAGTAGTCCAGGATGGAGAAGATGAGTAGTTGAAGGACTGTTCTGAAGTTGTTGGGGGAGAGGAAAGGTTTTAAATGACGTAGGGTTAGGAGTTTGTGATATCCGTCTTTGATTTTTGTTGTGAAGTGGTTCTTGAAGGAAAGTTCCTTGTCAATTATGATTCCAAGGTTGTGGGCATGATTGACCGGTGAGATTGCCACTTTTTAGTTCATTAGGTTGAGTGGTGGTAGTTTAGGAGGGTTGTTTCAGTCTTATCGAAGTTTAGGATGAGTTTCATGTTGGTTAATAGTTGCTTTATTTTGTTGAGGTAAGTGGCTGTTTTTTTGTAGGTTTCTTCCAGAGAGTTGTGTATTGGGATTAATATTTGTATATCATCTGCATATATGAAGTGGGTCAGTTTAAGGTTTGAGAGGAAGTGGCATATCGGAAGCAGATAAATGTTGAAGAGTGTCGCCGATAGAGCAGAGCCTTGGGGGAACTCCGCTGTCTAGGTTTATTTTTTTTTTGAGAGGGTGTCGCTGATCAACACATGTGTATGGATCTTCGTTATCAGATTTTATTTTATTTTGCCCAGGAATTTATCTATCTTTATTATAACAAACAAAAAATGAGAGAACGTCAATGGAAAAAATGAGTCATTTTTTCCACTGATTCTCTACTGTATTTGTTTGTTGTAATAAACACTGATAAATTCTTGGAGAAAATAAAATGAAAACTGAAAATGAAGGTGCCTAAATATTAGGGATGTGCATTTGTTTCATTTGTTTTGGTGGTGTGTGTGTATCTCGTGAATGGAAGGTAGGTGCACAAAACTGATGGCATGCGTGCACACTGCTGAAACGAATGGAGCAACAAATGCTTAGTGGTGAAACCATGGTATCAGTCTGTCATTGCTCTTTTGATGCTGGCGTTTAGGGGGTGCTCTATGTGAAACAACACCTACTCCAACAATAGCATGCATGGATTGCAAAGTCATAGGACTGGAAGAGCAGCTGCATGCTCACAGGCAGGCAACAGAACCAACAAGAAGAAAGAAGTCATGCAGGATCTGAATAGTAGCTATTGGGTCATGGCCAGGCAGCTGTACCAGGAAGAAGAGAGCTGCAGTAGGAACAGTAAGAGGGTGAAATGAGGAAGCATCCAAGAATTGGCCTGGGCAGGTAGGGACCACAGTGAGTAGCAGCTAGTTATAATAATAATTAGAAAGATGAAAAATAACACCAAAAGCAAGTGAATGAAGGGAAATACCATTGGACAAGCTACAACTTCCAGAACCATGCTGCTTGTGTACCAGGACTTATTCCCAGGGAAAGGCTACAGTGAATAATCTTGCTTTTTTTATTCCATTGAACAAAATGCCTCATGTGAGACCAACATGCAGCTATGCATATAATTCCCTTTAGGTCCTATCAGAACAGACATGTTACATTTCAGAATAAATAAAAGGGAAAGTGATCCAGCATTTAGGTCTCTACCTTGAATAAAAGTTGAGTAGAAGAACTTACTACTGAATACCTTACATTTGGAGGAAGAGGATAAACCAGCAGACAAAGGAGCCAGTGTGCTAAACTGTAGAAAAATCGTCTGATAATGCATAGTATCAAAATGATTTTTCTGCAGGCATTATCTTCCGCAAAACCCTATCTTAAACACCCAATTTATTACTGGGGTTATGCAGGAGGTAATGAATATTACAGGCAGTGGTAACATGCAGTTCCATGGGAGTTCTCTCCCGCCAGCCCCACAAGAACTGGCCCCAAGGGTAAGTTTCCTCTCCCCCTGGAAGAATTCCTCCATGTGAAGAGGCAAAAGATGGCATAAGGTCAACCACCCCATTTTACATTTTGGCACCAATGGGCCATAGGAGCCTCGACCCCCTCTTGTCCTTCAACCCTCAGCAACAGACGGAGTAGGCAGGTAGGCCAAGTTATGCAAGGTTACAGCCTCAAAAGCATGTCAAACCAAATAAGCTTTAATGGAATCTGATATGCTTTTTTCCATTATTGTGTTATATTAATACTCCTGAGGAAAGTCTGCACAGAAATGTACAACTCTGTGCACAATATTTTAAAATTCTGCAAAAGTTTGCATACTTAGCCCTAGATTCATCATTCTGCTATATTAATGATGAGCTGCATGAAAAAAAGGGGCGGGGTGAAATTGTGCAGCCGGCCGCATCGCAGTGGTGCATTTTCGCTTGCTGCAGTTGCAGCCAGGTGTGGTTGTTTCCCACAGTGCTGCCAGCGATAATGTAGAAAACGTTATTGCCTGTAGTGCTGCTGGGACATAACTGCCCAAACGCCGCTCCCCTAATTTGCATTGTACCACCGTGATGCGGCCGGTATCGCGTACGGTAGGGCCTTATCACACGTGATACCGAGACATTGCGGTTTGATGAATGACCCGTTTTCTTAGTCAAAATAAAACAATGTCCCTCATGAGAGACTTATGAAGAAATTTAAAAGTTATGGGATTGGGAACTGGTTAAAAGACAGAAAAACAGAGTAGGGCTAAATGATCTAGTTTCTCAATGGATAAAGGTGAATAGAGGAGTGCCCTAGGGATCTATTCTTGAACCACTAGTTTTTAACAAATGACCTGGAAATGGGAACAAGTGAAGTGATCGAATTTGCAGATGACACAAAATTACTCAAAGTTGTTAAATGTCAAGAGGATTGTGAGAAATTGCAAGACTGAAAGACTGGGCATGCACATGGTAAATAAAATGTAATGTGGACATGTGCAAAGTGATGCACATAGGGAAAAGCTACCCAAATTATAGCTACACAATCCAAGGTTCCACATTAGGAGTCACCACTCAGGAAAAGGATCCAGGCGTCATCTTTGATATGGTGAAATCCTCTGCTCAGTGTGTGGCAGCAGCCAAGAAATCGAATAGAATGCTAGGAATTATAAGGAAAGGAATGGAAAATATAAACGAGAATATCATAATGCCTCTGTATCGCTCTGTGGTGCAACCGTACCTTGAGTATTGTGTGCAATTGTGAATAGCGTGCAATCGGTAAAAGTAAATCAGTTATTTATTTTTTTCAAAAAGTACAAAGATTAGGGGTCATTCACTGAAGTAACTAAGTGATACACAAAAAAAAAAAAAAAATACTATTTTACTCAATGCATAATTAAGCTCTGGAATTTGTTGCCAGATGATGTGGTGGTAGTATAGCTACATTTGAAAAAGGTTTGGACAAGTTCCTGGAGGAAAAGTCCATAAACCATAATTAAGGTGGACTTGGGGAAATCCATTGCTTATCCCTGGGATAAGCAGCCTGGAATCTATTGACCTTTTGGGATCCTGCCAGGTACTTGTGACCTGGATTGGCCACTGCTGGAAACAGGATACTGGGCTTGGCGGATCTTTGGTCTGACTCAGTATAGGAAAAAAAATTAAATATAATTACTGTCAGCAGTAATTACTTTAAAATGTAAGTCAGAAATGGTTCTCATTCAAAGATGCAGAATTCCCCCAGGTGAACTGTAATAGGGCACCATAACTAGGGTTTCGGGGGGGGGGGGTGTTTACGAATTTTAATTTGGCAAACCAGAGCCCCATAAGTTCCGAACTGCAGGTTGGGCCGACTTCTTGAAGCTGCCAATAAACGGAAGCAACACAGTGCAGTCCATGGTTGTTGATACAAATATCAGTAGCTCAGGGCCAATGCAAGGATATTAGGCTGCCTAGGTGAAACTTCATTCTTGCACTAGCCCTCCACCCCGCCCCAATTTAAAGTTCAGGCTGCTAGCCCACCCCCATTACCAAAGATTTTGATACTCCCAAAATTATTGATGTCCCCACCCTCTACCCTCCAGGAACAATCCTGTAAAAAGACATAATTGACCATAGTCAGGTCAATTTTCAAAAGCTACGCAGGTAAAAACTGCTTTACTCATGTAAACTGGGCCTTTTGGAAAACTTCCCACCCTATAAGTACACTTGGTTCAAAGGAAAAGTATCCCCGTATGTCCAATCATAGGCATCCAAACAGGGTAGACCGCAGGTGCCATGGCCTGGCCAACTTTGAGCAGGGCAGCAGAGCCTGGCCCTTCCCACGGTTTGCTGCAGGAGATCCAAGGCCGGGTCAAGTAGGCAGTAGCTATCCAGCAGTGCATTTCAATTCCCCCCCCCCACCACCACCACACCCCCACCCACTTTGGTAGGCTGCAGGCGTAGGATCACAGGTGCATCAAGGATGACGTTCGCTCCCCTCTGGAGTCCCGGCCTGACTATTGCTTTGAATTTCACAGAAGATTCTACAGCCACACAACTCAAAGCCTGGTCTGACTACTGCAACAGAGGAAGAGGAGGATGCAGCCTCTCTCTCCTCCTGCTGATCTGTGTACGGGGGGGGGGGGGGGGGGGGAGGATGGGCAAGGGAGATTGCTAGGTTAAAGGGGGAGGCTGACTTGAGTGAATGGGGTTTTTATAACTGCTGCTGGTGAGACTCAGAACCTAGGCTGGGGGAGACTGGATAGAAAGGAAGAGAGAGAGGGTCAGCATGAGAGGAGAGTGGCAGGCTGGGGTGGGGAAGAGAGATAGTAGTGGGGCAGAAGAAAGGGGAGAAAGAGTGTGGGGATAAGGAGAAAGGAAGAAAATGGGGGATGTGGGGTGGAGGCTGGGGCAATGTCAGAGCTTGGTTGGTTTGCCCCCCCCCCCCCCAACCAAAATGGCATTCCATTTATGTCCAATTATATGTTTTTACAGGATTGTTCTTCTATTAGAAGAGCAGTGTTAGTTTCAGACGACCGGCGGCGGGAGCCGGGGGACGGGTGGTCGCGTGTTAAATCTAGGCCGGGTCGCACAGGCGTGCATTCATTCACTGCCGGTGGGGGCTGCGACCCGGCCTAGATTTAACACGCGACCACCCGCCCCCCCCCCCCCCGGCTCCCGCCGCCAGTCATCTGAAACTAACGCACGTCCACCTGCACCCCCCCCCCGCCGCCTGGAACAGGCGCCCACCCGCCCGCGGCCTAGATTTAACACGTGACCACCCGCCCCCCGGATCCCGCCGCCCGCCGGCCGCCTGGACCCACGCGGCCCTCCGACAGGTATTTAAAAATTTTGTTTTTTACACTTCCTGGTGCCTGTCATTTCAAATGTCATTTGAAATGACATTTGAAATGACAGGTACCAGCGCACCCAGGTTACTGTATAGGCGCTGTATTAAGCGCCTACACAGTAAAATGGGTTGCGCGGGCATAACCCTTCCCTAACGCTTTACAGCCGCGGCATGCATTTGCATGCAATTAGAAGAGAGTATCAGGCGCTAGGTCAAGAGAACTGTGCGTGCGGGGAGGAAGGGTGCGCCAGACACTGCCGCACTGTTTCTACCGCGGCCTTACAGTATCGAGCCGTTAATCCTTTGATGGGCACAAAAAATGACAGAGGTTCTGATGCCCATTTATGAGCCGAGCACCAGCCTCTGTGCTGCTCGTCTCTTAAGCGGCCAAGCAGATGGCGTAGTGGACATGGCCCAGAGGCAAGGGGCTGCAATTCTCATGCTGGACATGAGAAACCCCACCTAAAACACTTCATTCCCCTCTGCTGTCCATATGGCTGTACTCCAGTGTGAATACTAAGCCCTTCAACCCGACTGAATGGCAAACTCCACTCATGAACCTATACCTTGAGATTAAGGATAGTCTCCCTCAAAAAGGTATCAACAACAGAAACGTTTTGGTTTTTTTTCTGGTCTGGTGTTCCAGCAATCAAAGAGAATGTCTAAAGCATTTTTGATGCACAGGGGGATCGCAGCAACTACAGCAACAGCAACAAAAACCAGTTCCTCTGTATCTTCCCATTCCAAAACAGTGTCACCTCCTTCTACTGCACCTCCTCTACCATAGTGACAACACTGTAGTTATTCTTCCTCAAGGAGACGAAATTCAGTACTTTGCCTGATGGACAGCAGAGAGGGACAGAGACACTCCCCGACACTGGCCTCACTCCAGCTTTCCGCCCAATAAAATGTTCCAAAGCCCAGTAGGCACCAACTTATATTAAACTTGGGCACACTCCTACTAGAAGGTTTCTCTCAAACACTCCAGTAAAGAAATATAAAAATTCACATGCTAAACTTCTGCAATAATTTCTTAAAGAGCAAATTCTAGAAGCAAGGACCTGAATTAGGGCACGTGTCACACCATAAACATTCTAATGTGAAAAAAGGTCATTGGACTTTATCAACGTAGCGGTGAATACAATTACTAATATAGAAATCCGTTTGTGCTCTCAACCATTAAATAGTCACGATGGCTAGAAAAGCAAATGGTATCATTTTTTACTACAGAACCCACTTCTTCAAAGAGATGTGAAGGCTCTCAATTATTGCAAAGTTTGGATGAGAAGGGTTTCTTCCATTTTGACAATGACAAACCCAACTTGGGACCTATGCAGCAATAAATTTAAAGCCCATCAACTTGCCATTCATGCATAACTTGTCTATTCCAAGATTTACTGCTGGATTGAGTCCTAAAATAGATATCAACATCTAGTCACAATACCAAAAAAATAATAATAATAATTATGCTGTACTGGGAAAAGGATTTGCAACTATTCTGAGAATTCCTAACCTTTTATGATATTTGTGAAATCATTAGCTACCTTATTTTAATGAAGTCTTTCTAATTCCTGCATTTTAAGAGCTGTGCTATGTTTAGGCTATAAACCTAATGCAGCAAGTCCTGACTGGTTACATTATTGGTTGTTATTGATCAAAGTAATGCCCACAATTTGCATTAAAAAAAAAGTTTTTGTCATCATGATGATAGGGATCTCTAGTAATTTCTATTCTGTGCATTTACGTGCGGCTCTGGCCTTTTCCGCACTTCTTAAACTGGGAGGCATTAATATGTCCAGTTTTTCCAAAGTACTGTATGGCCTTGCAAACAATCTGAAAATCTTTCAGGATAGTCATATACAATGCGTGAATAAAAAGATTTAAGGTGCAATACGATGGCAGATAAGTGTCATAAGGGCTCATCCGTTACAACAGGACCCTCACCTCCAGCTTTACCTTCACTTCCTCACAGTTAAAGGATCTTTCTGCACGCTTCCTTGAATTCTGTTTACTGCTTTTGCCTCCACCACCTCCACTGGAAGCCTGTTTTATAAACCCACTACCCTTTTCATGAAGATATATTTCCTGGTGTTACTCCTATCTCCTTTTGAAATAGTGCTACGTTTAATAAGAAATCTGGTAAGGCACAATGGTCTTATATTATACGTGTTACTATCTCCTGTTCCTCAGGAACCTCACTTTCCACAGAAAAGAATAAAAGTAATCAAAAACCAGCATTTCCATCAGAATTCCTCTAACAAAGCGAAATGAAATTGAAGAGGATTTCTGGAGGCCTTTTAACAGTTTTCCTTACAATATACTTTTAATTTCACCATCCATCTTACATGCCTTCTCCGTCACCTGAAATGAATCACATACTAAGGGGCGGATTTTCAGAGCCCTGCTCGCGTAAATCCGCCCAAAACCGGGCGGATTTACGCGAGCAGGGCCCTGCGCGCCGGGAAGCCTATTTTACATAGGCCTACCGGCGCGCGCAGAGCCCCGGGACTCGCGTAAGTCCCGGGGTTTTCGGAGGGGGGCGTGTTGGGGGGCGTGTCGGGGGGGCGTGTCGGGGGCGGGCCCGAACCGTGCTGCGTTTTCGGGGCGTGTCGGGAGCGTTCCGGGGGCGGGCCCGGGGGCGTGGCTACGGCCCAGGGGCGTGGCCGCGCCCTCCGGACCCGCCCCCAGGTCGCGTCCCGGCGCGCAGGAGGCCCGCTGACGCGCGGGGATTTACGCCTCCCTCTGGGAGGCGTAAATCCCCCGACAAAGGTAAGGGGGGGGTTTAGACAGGGCCGGGCGGGTGAGCTAGGTAGGGGAAGGGAGGGGAAGGTGAGGGGAGGGCAAAGGAAAGTTCCCTCCGAGGCCGCTCCGATTTCGGAGCGGCCTTGGAGGGAACGGGGGTAGGCTGCGCGGCTCGGCGCGCACCGGCTATACGAAATCAATAGCCTTGCGCGCGCCGATCCAGGATTTTAGCGGATACGCGCGGCTCCGCACGTATCTACTAAAATCCAGCGTACTTTTGTTTGCGCCTGGAGCGCAAACAAAAGTAGGCTATTCGCGCTCGTTTTAAAATCCGCCCCTAAACGAATACTCCTGAAAACCTCAATATGGTTCTCAGGCAAGAAATACTTCAGCGGATACCTGAGGATTCTGCCACTCTGCTTTAATGACATCTAATATTTGCAAACTATCAGTGAAGCTAAACAAAGAAGCAGAGACTGTCACAGCAGATAAAGACCGAGGTCTGTCCAATTTACTTCCAATTGCTAGGCTATAGACCCTTCTTGACCTCTGATTTTCCCTTCACAATTAAAGATCCTCCGAGCTTAATCCCAGGCATTCTTGAATTCTGTCACTTTTTTTTTTGCCTCTTGAAGGGACAATAGATGAACTCATTAATCTATGAGCCAATAATTGAGAACATATGAAACCAGAAAGAAAATGTGCCATTTACTCATGAGAACATATTCAGAAATTCCTGCTAGTTCTTTTACAGTGCAGTTATTTGGGAGAGTTTCTATACAATCCACCTTATACAGGGCTGGTGTGCCAGTGTTTTGTGGCAAGCCACATACCACCCCAGTCGTTCCTGCCAAGCATTATGTGACTCCGATTTGTTACAGTAAATGGATATGCTACTATACTTTAGAAGAACTATCAAAACAAGATGAAGAACAGAAGCTTAAGATGCAAAACCATGTCTCTTTTGGCATTACAAAAAGCTAACCACTGCAGCACGCCATTAGCCCTCTGGTTCATTAAAAGAATAGATCATCCTACCTCAAGTCTGCATCCATTCTGCTTTTACTCCCCTTGCAGCTACAGACTTCCTAAGAAACTGAAACAAGTTCACAGGGTCAGGGGGAATAAAATCAGAACTGGTTCAGCCCATCCCTCTTTGACATAGAGATGGTCAACCCAGAAGACTGAGGGGTTCTTTAACTTCTCAAGCTCAGTATGAAATGCCAGAAAAATGTTTTCTTCCATCACCAGGATTTATATTGAGGGTAGCATGGCCGATCTGAGGCCATGCTGACTGTCTTCTATAAGCATAATGGATGTGAATTTTATACGTCAATTACATCAATTGCAAAAGGAACAATGCAAGTTGAAAAAACTGCTTACAGCGTATAAATACAGAACTGCTTTGTCAGTCTGAATATGATTAAGACTTTATAGGTATGGATAATAGCTTACAACAATTTCTGACTGTAAATAAATATTATTAATATAAAGACATATTTTTATTAAATTAGACAAAGCAAGTAGACATATGTAGACTTACCACATTTGAAATTTTTCATTAAAAATGCCTACCTTTATCTTAGATTACATGGAAGAATTATTTCCAAGATTTGACAGAGTTTCTTTCCTCTCAACCACAACATATTTCATTTAAGTACTATGAAAATGTTTACTTTTGGAGACTTTTCATCAGAAAGTAATCAGATACCCCCATAGTCATAAAAAATCATTGAAATGCTCAGAGACATTAGTGATAGCTAAACAAGAGAAACCAATAAAGTACAGGGCCTGTTATATATATTAGGATACATTTATCCAACTAACTTAGCTGAGATATTCAGTGTCGCAGCACCATCACTGAATATGCCCAACTATCTTAAATTTAGCTGGCTAAGTTTATCTAGTTAACTTTAGGATAGCCCTGTGACCCGACCATATTTAGCCAGATACGTTAACTCTGAATATTGGAGCTAGCTGGATAACTTATCGGCTAACTCAACTCCTTCCCGTTATGCCCATTCCCTGCCCCTGACATATCTGGCTAAGTGGCATCCACTGACCCTATTCAGATATTCAATGGTTCCACTTAGTCAGATAAGTAGGTCTTAATTAGCTAAGTACCACTTTGAAAATTGGGCTCATGATGTTTTGCATTCTTAATCCAAGTCAATAATAAGGGCCAGTGGAAGCACCAGATGGACTAGAATGCCACAGTTTTGGGAGTGGCACGCCAGTGGTAAAACCATGGTGAATGCTGCTCCTCATTCTTCCCACATGCATGGGCCAGAAAGAAGAAATTTAGTCATGTGGGCCCACGTGGACAGCAGGAACAAAGTGTCCCAATCACCATGGCCTGAAAGAAGCAACAGAAGGTAGAGAAATGTTGGCCTGTGCTGGAAGAAAGGAGCAGGCACATCACTGCATGGACCATGCGGCCCGAAGAAAGAGGAGTCCCATCCATCACATGGGATAAAGAAGATGACTGCTGCTTGTTCTGTAGGGAAAGAAGAGCGAGAGCATGTGTGCCTTTGGACTTTAGTTATCTCTACCATCCAAGGGACCCACTTAAGTCCTGCCAGCCACTAGAATCCAAGGGCTCGACCTGCAGGGGAAGTGGCTGTCACACTACAGGGTGCGTTCGCCATCTACTGGCATAGGCCTCTTGGATTTGCCTTCAAAGTGGCAACAACTACACTGCAGCACGAAGGGCTGACACACCCACCACCTTTCACAATACTGTATGGGCTCCAAGTGGTTGGCCCAGCCAATATCAAACTGATAGGTACAAGGAAGAGGGCTTTCTCTAATTTTAGCCCATTATGAAATTGCCTCCCAAGAGAGATTTGATCCATTTTTAGGAAAATTTTCAAAACTTGGTTGTTTCAGTGGGCCTTTACTTAAAGTTATTGTATGCACTGTTAATTAAATGTTTTGCACAATATTATAGATTAGGGCAGAGGGTAAGAACATAAAATATTGCCATGCTGGGTCAGACCAATGGTCCATCAAGCCCAGCATCCTGTTTCCAACAGAGGCCAAACCAGGCAAGTACTCAGACACCAAGAAGATCCCATGCTACTGATGCCAGTAATAGCAGAGGCCATTCCCTAAGTCAACTTTATTAATAGCAGTTAATCAATGTATCCTCCAAGAACTTATCCAAATGTTTTTTGAACCCAGCTACACTAACTGCACTAACCACATCCTCTGGCAACAAATTCCAGAGCTTAATTGTGCATTGAGTGAAAAAGAATTTTCTCTGATTAGTTTTAAATTTGCCACATGCTAACTTCATTGAGTGCCTCCTAGTCCTCCATTATCCAAAAGAGTAAATAACCGATTCACATTTACACGTTCTAGACCTCTCATGATTTTAAACATCTCTATCATATCCCCCCTCAGCCATCTCTTCTCCAAGCTGAAAAGTCCTAACCTCTTTAGTCTTTCCTCATAGGGGAGCTGTTCCATCCCCTTTATCATTTTGGTCGCCCTTCTCTGTAACTTCTCCATCACAACTATATCTTTTTTTTAGATGCGGCGACCAGAATTGTACTCAGTATTCAAGGTGCGGTCTCACCATGGAGTGATACAGAGACATTAAGACATTTTACGTTTTATTCACCATTCCCTTTCTAATAATTCCCAACATTCTGTTTGCTTTTTTGACTGCCGCAGCACACCGAACCGAAGATTTCAATGTGTTATCCACTAGGACGCCTAGATCTAACATTGTATAACTGTAGCATGGGTTATTTTTCCCTATATGCATCACCTTGCACTTATCCACATTAAATTTCATCTGCCATTTGGATGCCCAATTTTACAGTCTCACAAGGTCTTCCTGCAATTTATCACAATCTGCTTGTGATTTAACTACTCTGAATAATTTTGTATCATCTGCAAATTTGATTAACTAACTCGTCGTATTTCTTTCCAGATCATTTATAAATATATTGAAAAGTACAGGTCCCAATACAGATCACTGGGCACTCCACTGCCCACACCCTTCCACTTAAAAAATTGTCCATTTAATCCTACTCTCTGTTTCCTGTCTTTAGCCAGTTTGTAATCCACAAAGGACATTGCCACCTATCCCATGACTTTTTCCTTTTCCTAGAAGCCTCTCATGAGGAACTTTGTCAAATGCCTTCTGAAAATCCACCTTTATCTACATATTTATTAACTTTTTCAAAAAAGTGAAGGGTAATTATTTGTATTTATTGCTTTGTTTATTATAAAATGTTTATTTTTGCTGTAATATTGCTGAATTTACCTACTGTAAACTTGCCTTACATAGAAACATAGAAATGACGGCAGAAGAAGACCAAACGGCCCATCCAGTCTGCCCAGCAAGCTTTCGCACTCGTTTTTTTTTTTTTTATTTCTCATACTTATCTGTTACTCTTAGCCCTTAGTAACCTTTTGGTTCTATTTCCCTTCCACCCCCGTCATTAATGTAGAGAGCAGTGTTGGAACTGCATCTAAGTGAATATCTAGCTTAATTAGTTAGGGGTAGTAACCATCGCAATAAGCAAGCTACACCCATGCTTATTTGTTTACCCAAACTATGTAATTCAGTCCTTGTTTGTTGTTGTCTGTATATAGATCCACTTTTCTTCATTCCCCCTGCCATTGAAGCAGAGAGCTATGCTGGATATGCATTGAAAGTGAAGTATCAGGCTTATTAGGTTTGGGGTAGTAACCGCCATAATAAGCAAGCTACTCCCCGCGTTTTTTGTGAATGGAAATCCTTTCTTCCACATTACCTCTTGCCGTTGAAGCTTACAGCAATGTTGGAGTCGCATTAACAGTGTTTATGTTTATTGAATAAGGGTATTATCTCCAGGTAGTAGCCATCATTCCCGCGAGCCACCCACTCTTCATTCACATCCTCTAGACTTTATGGATCCACAGTGTTTATCCCACGCCTCTTTGAAGTCCTTCACAGTTCTGGTCTTCACCACTCCCTCCGGAAGGGCATTCCAGGCATCCACCACCCTCTCCATGAAGAAATACTTCCTGACATTGATTCTGAATCTTCCTCCCTGGAGTTTTAAATCATGACCCCTGGTTCTGCTGATTTTTTTCCAATGGAAAAGGTTTGTTGTTAACTTTGGATCATTAAAACCTTTCAAGTATCTGAAAGTCTGTATCATATCGCCCCTGCTCCTCCTTTCCTCCAAGGTGTACATATTTAGATTCTTCAATCTCTCCTCATAAGACATTCGATGAAGACCATCCACCTTTTTGGTTGCCCTTCTCTGCACCGCCTCCATCCTTTCTCTGTCCCTTCGGAGATACGGTCTCCAGAACTGAGCACAGTACTCAAGGTGAGGCCTCACCAAGGACCTGTACAAAGGGATAATCACTTCCCTTTTCTTACTCGATATTCCTCTCTATATGCAGCCCAGCATTCTTCTAGCTTTAGCTATCGCCTTGTCACATTGTTTCGCCGATTTCAGATCGTTAGACACTATCACCCCTAGGTCTCTCTCCTGCTCCGTGCACAGCAGCCCTTCACCCCCCATCGAATACACTACTTTGTAATGAAAGGGCATTCTTAAATAAAAACTGATGATGATGTTTTTTTGGTAGGGTTTTCTGGTTAGTACCACAGCAATTCCTCAGAAGATGGGATTTTTAATCTCTTTTTAAATATCAAATCTGTTATTATAAATGCATAATTTTTGTGCCCTGGGGGAAGGCAGAGTTAGGGATGCAAAGCTGTAAGGTTCACCTAGGATGCCTAATAACCTTTTGCCAGACTTGACAATAATCTAATTTGTATGGTCTAACCTTTGAACAAATATGGCATTCAACATGAAAATATTATCCAAACTATCTACAAGAGAGCAAACAAACACCACACCTTTTTGGGTGGAAAGGAAGATCTAGAAAAGGGGTCAAGATATGAGGCTCCAAGGGAGAAGGCTCAGAAGCAACATCAGGAAATAGTTTTTCATGAAAGGGTGCTGGTGGATACATGGAATGCCCTCCCAGAGTGGGTGAAGGTGACTAAAATGGTAATAGACTTCAAGAAGACATGGGATAAACACAGACAATGCTTAGCTGCAAATAAGTGAAGAGATTGCAGAAGAAATAATTAGCAATTGGGTCTGTTTGGCAAGTTTTTATTGCAAGTACATAAAATCTAGAGGTCCTAACAGAAAAACTAGTGCTCACATAGCCAGATCTGCCTGGCAGGCTGTAATGCTATGATAGAATCAGTTAGCAGCTGAATCTGGCTGGCAGACTGCAAATATAGTATAACTAGAAATCCTAGCGGAAACACAGATGCTCATGTACCCAAGTCCATAATGTTGACTAGTAAAAATGTCTAGTTCATCAAGTTGACTAGTAAGAATGTCTTTTAAGATTTGATGTTTATCTTATATTTTAGAATTGCTATTTTAAGTTTTATTGGTGCTTATTATTCTATTTTATGTTTTTTATGACACTGTAAACTGTCTTGACTTTTATAGTATAGTTCTATGTTTATTTTTATGACAATATAAACCGTTGTGATGGAAACTCTAAACAACGGTATATAAAATTCTATAAATAAAATAAAAATAAAGAATATGCTTCGAGAATTTATTTTTTGTTTTGCTTTTGTTTCATGCTGTTTTGTGGCTTTTTTTAGGTTTTGTTAGGATTTTTTTGTTTCTTTCCAAGTTTGCCTTGACTCAAATAGGGTGAACTAACAGCAAATAATGCACACTAAAATGAAACTTGGAAAAAAACGTAATGATCACATTTTCATTTTACAAATGAAATGAAACAAAATAGACAATTTTGTCGAAACTGCTCTATTTTGTTAAAAACAAAAACATGCATCTATTGACTAGATCAATGCAGCAAGTTCATGCTGGTGGGAATCCTTCCGAGACGGCTATAGGGATTTAAAAAGCTGAATGTTTAGGTGACAGCTGTGCCAATGTTAGTGAGTGTTTGGATTATTGTGGGATCTTGTGTTTGGAATTGGGAGGAAAGGGATAACGGATGTAAACTAAAATGTGGATGCCAAATGCTCAGCAACCCAAAAGCGTGCAGCACAGTGGAGAAAGATGCCAAACATTGTTTTGGATAAGGAGCGATATCCTACAGGCAGTCATGCTATATGGTTGGCAGTAGAGATATATCCCTGAGAGTTTGGACAGGAATAACTGCAGAGACTAGACTTTTTCTGCTATGTTACTTCGAGTGAACCAGGTAAATTCACTGTAGTATCACAGAGGTCGGTACTGCAACCAGAATTCTATATGGATTAAGAGTGGACTCCTTGATCATGCACAGTAGAGGGCCAAAGTTAAGCTCTGGCAAAAGTAGGACAAAAAAGTGCAAAAAGCTTACAACTCAATTTGCTTGCCCAGGACTTCAATTTCCTGAAAGTTCTGAAGGAAAAAAAAAAACCCACAAGAAAAAAAAAAAAAAATCATGTAAGCAACACTGTGGAGCTTTTGCTGAAAAGGGTGAAATTTAAGTCCCACGAAGGGTTTTTTGTTCCTGCTAATTTTCTCTCCTTTCAGGAGTTGCAGGAAATCAAAGCCTTAGGCAAAAGATGTGCTCCTTCCAAACTGTGCAAACAAACTGACTCAAGGGCTTTTCCCCCACCTGTTTTAGAACATGAGACTGTGCCAGCCTGAGTCAGACGAAGGATCCGACAGTGGCCAGTCCCAAAGAGTAGGGTCCAGTTTCTTTTTGCTCACTCCCAGGGCTAAGCAGTGGCTTTCTCATATTGAGCTATGGACTTTTCCTCCAGGAACTAATCCAAACCCCTTTCAAATCTCGCTTTGCTAGACGCTTGGACCACATCCTCTGCCAACTAATTCTACAGCTTAATTGTGAGTTAACGTGAAAAAAAAAAAATGCTCTCTCCATTTGTTTTAAATCTGCTACCTGTTAATTTCATGGAGCGTCCCCCCTAGTCCTATTTGAAAGGTTAAATAACCATTCCCTATTAAATTGTTCCACACCACTTATGATTTTATGTATCATATGCCCTCTCAGTCGTCTCTTCTCCAGGCTGAAAAGCCCTAACCTCTGTCACCTCTTATCATAGGGGAGTCCTATAATCCTCTATCATTTTTGTTGCTTCTCTTTGTACCTTTTCTAGTTCTGCTATCGCATTCTTGAGATGGGACAACCAGAAATGCACACAATACTCGAGGTGTGGTTGCATTATGACATTCAGTTTTACTCTCCATGCCTTTCTATCTGCTTTTTCAACCAACGCCACCCACTGAGCTGAGGATTTCAACGTACTGTCTGCAGTGGCTCCAAGATCTTTTTCCTGGGTAATGACTCCTAATGCAAAACCCAGCATTGTGTACCCATATTTAGGATTACTTCTCCCTATGTACATCACTTTGCCCTTGTCCATGTAGATGCTTAGTTCCCCAGTCTGACAAGGTCCTTCTGCAGTTCCTCACAGTCTGCTTGTGTTTTAACTATTTTTGTCAACTGCAAATTTGATTTCTTCACTCCTGTTTTCTGGGGGCCCATGCTTTGCATTAGGGGTGGAAAGAAGAAAAATTTTCATTTCGTTTTTCATTTCATTTTCGGGGGGATTGATTTTCCACAAATTTTGTTTCATCAAATGTTTATTTGGTTTATTTCATTAAAAAACAAAATACATATTTAAACAAAAAAAAAAAAAGAAATGGGGTCTTCTACCCAAAAAAATGTCAGAGTCAGGATCTTCCCTGGCCCCTACTTACCCGATTTGGGGGATCCGACATCAAGGCCTTGGCCAGGCCGAAGCCTGGGATTTGCATACAGATAGGACGAAATTGCACAGACCTATCACAGCCTAGGTTACACGAGGCTGACACTTGAGCCTGAGCGTTCCGACACCTAGGCCTAGGCTGAAGCCTCAGCCTTGCATAGGCTTAGGCTGCAGTAAGCGGCCATGACAGCAGCCTACACAAGGCCCAGGCTTTAAGGCCAGGACCAGATGCCTTAGCCTGGACCCAGACCCAGGCCCAGGCCCAAAGCTTCAAACTGGTCCAGAGTGAGTCCTGATGCCAGGGCCTCGGCCCGGACCCAGGCCCGAAGCCAGGACCCAACCCGGAGGCTGAGTCCCAATGCTTGGGCCTCAGCCTAGGCCTGACACTGCGAAACGGTTTGGAGACCGAGTCCCAGGCCCAACACTGGGACACAATGTCTGGGCCTTAGCCTAGGCTGGGGCCTGGGTCCAGATCAGATGCCACAACCTGGACAGCATCATTTTGCTTTCAAGCACTGAAGAAAGAAGACGAAGCTCCCAGGCCTGGGCCTGACCGTGGGCCTTGGCCCAGGCATCAGGACCCAGCCTCTGGGTCAGATCACAGGGTCGGGTCACAGTGTCAGGCCAGGGTTCAGGCTGAGGCCCTGGCATCAGAACTCATCTCCAGTCTGGTCGCGGCATCAGGCCAGGGTTCGGGTCCCATCCTATCCTGAGGCCCCAGCGTCGGTACCCAGCCTCTGGGTCGGGTCAAGGTGTAGGGCTTGGGTCAAGGCCAAAACCCCAGCATCGGGATCCAGTCTCCAGACCAGGTTGTGGCATCAGGCCAGGGCCATGGCACAGGCCCCAGCCTAAGCCAAGGCCTAGCTGTCAAGACCTGGCCTCCAGATTGGGTCTAAACAAAGGGCTTGGGCCCCAGCCAAGGCCCAAGTGTCGGGATCCAGCCTCCATGTTGGTTCCTGGCATCAGGCCGGTCTGGACCTAGCTTCTAGATGGGTCATGGCCTCGGTGTTTGGACCCGGCACTGGGTCAGATCATGCGTTGAGTATGGGCCAGGGCCAGGGCCAGGGCCCCAGGCTGAGGCCCCAGCCTCAGGACCCGGCCTCCAGGTCAAGTCACCACATCGGGTGTGAGTCTGGGCTGAGGACCCAGTGTCGGGCCTGAGCCTGGACCATGACATTGGAACCCCAGAGCAGGCCTCGGTTTATCAGGCTGCAGTCTATGCCTAGGCAAGGCCTTGTCGTCACACCCTGGCCTAGGCCAAGGCCCTTGCTTTGGGTCTGGGCCTACTCCATAAGCAAGACTCTCGCTTTGGACCTGGGCCTAGATTTACCAGATCAATTTTGTTTTCAAAATAAAACATGAAAACCAATGAAATTTCATCAGATTTTCAATCATTTCGCTTTGATAATGAAACATCCCTAAGAAATAGGGCCCTATCCACAGCAGGTCCTACTCAATGGAATACTCTCCCACCAGACCTCCGATAGGACCCCTGCCCATTTTCCTTCAAGAAAAAACTCAAAACAGGGTTATTCAAACTAGCGTTTCCAGAACCCGCATGTTAACCAATATATTCTCACCATAGTCTCAACATATCCCTACCAATCTCCTCGCAAGTATGATTTGCTACTATTCGCTTTCAAACTCGCTCTTATTCACTCTAAACACACGTTCCCTCGATGAGGGCCACAGATACCCTTTGGTCTTGTTTCCCATGTCTTTCTTTCTTTTCAAGCCCTTTGCACCTCATCTATCTTCCTCTCACCCTTATTGCAACCAAGCCCAAGTAATTGGATCGATCGCTTATTGTAACTGTATTGCTATGTAATTTCAAATTGTTTAAGTTGTTATTTTTATTTTCATACCATGTTACTCAAAGTTTGCTTAGATGTTTCTTGTTCTATGTAATGCCCACAGGCAAGTTTTATTGTTCACTGTAAACCGGTTTGATTTGTATCCAATGCAAGAAGATCAGTATATAAAAGCTATAAATAAATAAATAAATAAATAAATAAAACAAAATAGGAAATTTTGTCTAATTTCCTGTTTCATTTCTCCTGAATGCATTACTATGTGACATGTCCTGATTGGGGTAGATTTTAAAAGAAGCACGCGCAGCCTACATGTACACCTAATTTTATAACCTGTGCAGGCGTGCACATGTTATAAAATCCAGGGTCGGCGTGTGCAAGGGGGTGCACAATTGTGCACCTTGCGCGTGCTGAGCCGTGCTGCCTTCCTCCGCTCCCTCCCCCCTAACCTAACCTTCCCACCCCTTCCCCTAACCTTTCCCCCCTAGCCCTGCTCTAACCCCCCCTTGACTCGTCTTACCTTTTGCGCCTGCCTCCGAACAGGCACAAGTTGCACGCACCGGCAGCTTGCCGGCATGCGATCCCCCGACACAGCGGCAATGGTGAATAAAACGGAAAATGTCATAATGCCTTTATATCGCTACATGGTGAGACCGCACCTTGAATACTGTGTACAATTCTGGTCGCCGCATCTCAAAAAAGATATAATTGCGATGGAGAAGGTACAGAGAAGGGCTACCAAAATGATAAGAGGAATGGAACAGCTCCCCTATGAGGAAAGACTAAAGAGGTTAGGACTTTTCAGCTTGGAGAAGAGACGACTGAGGGGGGATATGATAGAGGTGTTTAAAATCATGAGAGGTCTAGAACGGGTAGATGTGAATCGGTTATTTACTCTTTCGGATAATAGAAAGACTAGGGGGCACTCCATGAAGTTAGCATGGGGCACATTTAAAACTAATCGGAGAAAGTTCTTTTTTACTCAACGCACAATTAAACTCTGGAATTTGTTGCCAGAGAATGTGGTTCGTGCAGTTAGTATAGCGGTGTTTAAAAAAGGACTGGATAAGTTCTTGGAGGAGAAGTCCATTACCTGCTATTAAGTTCACTTAGGGGCGGATTTTCAGAGCCCTGCTCGCGTAAATCCGCCCAAAACCGGGCGGATTTACGCAAGCAGGGCCCTGCGCGCCGGGAAGCCTATTTTACATAGGCCTCCCGGCGTGCGCAGAGCCCCGGGACTCACGTAAGTCCCGGGGTTTTCGGAGGGGGCGTGTCGGGGGGCGGGCCCGAACCGCGCGGCGTTTTCGGGGCGTGTCGGGAGCGTTCCGGGGGCATGGCTACGGCCCGGGGCGGCCCGGGGGCGTGGCCGCGCCCTCCGGACCCGCCCCCAGGTCGCGTCCCGGCGCGCAGGAGGCCCGCTGACGCGCGGGGATTTACGCCTCCCTCTGGGAGGCGTAAATCCCCCGACAAAGGTAAGGGGGGGGTTTAGACAGGGCCGGGCGGGTGGGTTAGGTAGGGGAAGGGAAGGGAAGGTGAGGGGAGGGGAGGGCAAAGGAAAGTTCCCTCCAAGGCCGCTCCGATTTCGGAGCGGCCTTGGAGGGAACTGGGGTAGGCTGCGCGGCTCGGCGCGCGCCGGCTATACGAAATCGATAGCCTTGCGCGCGCCGATCCAGGATTTTAGCGGATACGCGCGGCTCCGCGCGTATCTACTAAAATCCAGCGTACTTTTGTTTGCGCCTGGAGCGCAAACAAAAGTAGGCTATTCGCGCTCGTTTTAAAATCCGCCCCTTAGAGAATAGCCACTGCCATTAGCAATGGTTACATGGAATAGACTTAGTTTTTGGGCACTTGCCAGGTTCTTATGGCCTGGATTGGCCACTGTTGGAAACAGGATGCTGGGCTTGATGGACCTTTGGTCTGACCCAGTATGGCATTTTCTTATGTTCTTATTGTCTGACCCATTCCTCCTCATTTTCTGCTAACCGTGCCTGAAATGTTTGCAGCTGCTGCTCAAGAGTAGATATCTTATGCTCATTGCTTAAGGGTTTCATACTCAGCTTTATTACTCTCTCTGCACTCCCATACTTTACAAAGGACAGGGAGTAATACTGAGACTCTTCCTTTCTTCCCCAATCTAATTTTCTTTAGACAAGATGCAACGGCACGGGGAGAATCTAAAACCTCTATCTCCCAATTCTCTTTCTCCCTAGTCTCTGCCACTATATCCCATGTACCTCTAGTCTACCCTGGGCCTCAGGGAACCTGCTCTTCTGTTCCCTTCTCCTTGTGCCATTTACTACACAATGGCAAAATAAAAACACGATATCTAAGGAATAAAAATGCATAGAAAAGCAATCAACCACTCAGTGATACCTGAATTCCTATGAACTGAAAGCTGGACTCCCATCCTCGTTGCCAATTTTGTTCTGGATGCAAACCAATCACTCACTTTTTGCATCAGTATCTGACAAGGCTTACCTTAATAATACTAAAACACCTCAGTGCCAGGTGAAAAGTAATAATGGATTTATTATTAGTTTATAGAAATAATTTACATATAACACTGAATGCTACAAAAAAAAACCTCTAAATAGTTGATTGCAAATAATAATTATAACAGAGAATACTTAAATATACATAAAGATAACAAAGCATACATTCCTAACCACAAGGGCTCAAGAGATCTGTCTGGGGTCTGTGCTGATGTTCTAATCATTTTCAGTTTTGCCTGCTTTTATGCAGTTTGAGAAATCCTAGCAGAAGAAATCTAACACTAGCAGATGCAGAAGGTAGAAATGAGCAAACTAGTCTGCCTCCCTGTCAGGGCAATACAGTAAAGTCACATGGAAAACGAGCGCTCGGTGTTGAGCACCCACTTTCCTAATGCGCGCCCAGCCACCTCTCCTGAGCGCGCGATACAATATTTAAATGAGGGGGGGTCACGCTAAAAGTAGGCGCTAGGGACAACTGCGCGCCCCTAGCACCTCCATGGCAGCGGGCGCCCAGGGTAGGTGGCTGTCAACGGGTTAGGAAAACGGATGCTCAATTTTACAAGCTTCCGTTTTCCTAATCTGTGCACAGCCACGGGTTCGGAAAAGGGTCGCTGGTTAATTGAGCATCCCTTTTCCAAACCTAACCACAGGCCCTTTTTTTTTTTTTTTTTTACTTTTTGGGTCATCCAACTTAATATCGCCGTGATATTAAGTCGGAGGACGTACGGAAAAGCAGTATGGTAAGTGCTATTAGTTTCCGGAGGGGGAGGGGTTGGATGCGCGTTTTGGACGTGCTTATGCTGTAAGGGGTTTTGGACGTGTCCAAACGTGTTAAACAGTGTGCTCAGCTTACTGTATCGGCCTGTTTTCTTATCTAGTTGGGGCAGTCCTAATCAACAGCATCTGCCCATGTGAGAGACACCTCCCTTCAGCTGTAAACATTAGCAGAGAGCTCTATTAAACTCTAAAACTATTATTTGGGGATGTGCAAACAGTAAGTAATTATGCAAGCAGTAATTATGTGGGGGATTTGATGTCAGGAACATTCTGTGTGCCTACACACGTAAATTAAGTTATCAGGCCCAGAATCAGTTTTTCTATAAGCCTAGGTACATTCTGTCTGTGTGTGGCTCTGCGTTCATCAAGCAAAATAATCCCGTAAGAACTCCTTACTCCATTTTCCATATCCTTGATGTGGAAGTTAAAACAGCATAGATCCAGGACAGATGCCTGATGTTCTGCACTATTTTCCTTTCTCTATCGGTAAAGCTGACCGTTTAGTACTACTCTCTGTTTTCTATCTTTTAACCGGTTATCATTCCACAATAAGACATTGCCTGCCATTCCAGGTCTTTTTCATTTTCCAAGATTCTCATGAGGGACTTTATCAAATGCCTTTTGAAAATACAGATACCCTATATTGATTGTCTCACCTTTATTCACATGCTTAATTCTAATAGCTTAGTGACCTCTTTTTGATAAATCCATGCTAGCTCTTCCTCTATCCATATGATCAATAATTATGATCTTAGCAATAGCTTCCACCATTTTACCCAGCACCAACCTCTGGCTCACTGGTCAGTAGTTACTTTGATTAGCTTCAACCTTTTTTGAAAAGTGCTGTCACATTTACTGCCCTCCAGACATGAGAAAGCACATGCATATACACCCCTTGCCCTATTCTCTCTGATCCATAAATCTGATTACCCTATTTGGAAGGAAGCTGCTCCTTACTTTCTCTCACTACCTTTCAGAATGGAGAACGACTCTAGACAGGAAGGGATAGAAAAGAGATGCAGATACTGCCAAGAGATTTTCTCAGCAGGGCTTCAACAGCTTTGAAATTACAACACTTTTTTTTTTTTTTTTAAGTTTGTTGGTTTTTTAAACAGGTCATTTAAAAAGCTACATCTGGGAGCGCAAAACCTCGAATGTCTGCATTCCCCGAAGGAGATCGTGGAAACTTAGGCAGAGTCGAGGCAGAGACCTTCTGGTCTGCAGCAAACTAACCTCCTCCATGTAAGCGACCGAAAGATACAGGTGCAGGAGGAAATCCGATTTCGCCTTCTTGATCTTCGAAGGCTATGGGGCGAGGCGCCGGGGCCACGCCGATCCCTTTGCGTCCCGGCGACTGGAGTGGGAAGGTCGCACGGTCCTCCCCCCATCCCCCACGCGGAAACCGCTGCTGGACCACTTACGTGCAGGTAGGGCCGGCCCCTGTCCACTCCTCCGATCACAATGTCCGAGGACGCCATGGCCCCGCTGCGGGAGAGCCCGAAGCCCACGTAGCCCCGCGTCTGCACCTCCAGCCGGAAGGCGATGCCGCCCCCGCCGGCGCCCCAGCGCAGCCGGTACTTGCCGCCGCCGTCCAGCACCGCGCTGTGCCGGTAGCGCCGCTGCCCTTCACCGGGGCTGGCGGCCAGGCTGAGCCCGGCGAGGAGGGAGAGCACGAGCAGAGCCCTGCACATCCTGCTGCCGGGGCACGGGGAGCTCTGGCGAGGAGAGCCGCCTTTCAAAGGATCCGCCAAAAGCCAGCCTCTCTCCCCCACCCCCTCCACTCCTCCTCCGGGGGGGAGGGCGCGGGCTCCGATTCACGCTGCAGCTTGCCCGTGCCTGCTGCTGACCATTCGCCCAAATAGGGCATTTTGCGCCACAACACAACCGGAAAACAAACAGCGATCGCAAGTTGTCGGGAAGAGGAGGAACACACAAAGTTCACTCTATTTTTTTTTTATCCTGATTAGTGTTTTTGTTTGTTTTCGAAAGAATAGCGCGTGGTCCGCCCTCTGGAGGGGCAGAAAGGGCGCCAGTGCGGGGTCAAAGTCATTTATTAGAACCCCCCCTTCCAAATATGGCTTTTATCTGGGTCTCTTTCTCTTGCCCATCCTCTTTCCGTTTGCCCAGAATCCCAGGCAGGTACTGAAGAGAGCAGGATGATCAGTCCTAAACACCTCACCCCTTCCCACCCAGTTCATTTTTGCAAGAAACTGCAAAATCTCCCCAGCACCACCCAGGCACGATGTGGGGAACCAAGGAGTGCAAAGGATATGGGGACGTCCATCATCCTTAAAAAATAATAATAATTAAACAAACAAAAACATACAAACAGAAAGAACTTGTTATGCCATCAGTCACAGGCGGCTGCAACCACACTTACATCCTGCACCGTTCTCCAGCCCTCCCCGGGTCTGCTCATGGCACAGGCCATCGGGGAAAGATTAAATGATTTCTTTGCTTCCCTGTTTACTGAAGAGGATGTTGGGGAGGTACCCGTAATGGAGAAGGTTTTCATGGGTAATGATTCAGATGGACTGCATCAAATCACGGTGAACCTAGAAGATGTGGTAGGCCTGATTGACAAACTGAAGAGTAGTAAATCACCTAGACCGGATGGTATACACCCCAGAGTTCTGAAGGAACTAAAAAATGAAATTTCAGACCTATTAGTAAAAATTTGTAACTTATCATTAAAATCATCCATTGTACCTGAAGACTGGAGGATAGCAAATGTAACCCCAATATTTAAAAAGGGCTCCAGGGGCGATCCGGGAAACTACAGACCGGTTAGCCTGACTTCAGTGCCAGGAAAAATAGTGGAAAGTGTTCTAAACATCAAAATCACAGAACATATAGAAAGACATGGTTTAATGGAACAAAGTCAGCATGGCTTTACCCAGGGCAAGTCTTGCCTCACAAATCTGCTTCACTTTTTTGAAGAACCCTATGTAGTGGACCCTTGACCCGAAGCGAGAGGTCACCCACCTTAGGAACCTGGTGCCCTTCGTCTCCGGAAGGTGGAATCCAAAAGAGGTCAGCCCCTCAGTATCTCTGGAAATAGAGTCACAACACGGAGATACAGGCCAGGAACCTGACACGCAGTACCGGTTCCAGGCAGGGGTCAGTGTCGGATCTGGGCCTAGGCAGGCGGCCGGCAAGCAGAGTCAAAGTCCAATCCGGGTCCAGGCAGGCAGCAGGCAAAGCAGGGTCAAAATCCAATCCGGGTCTAGGCAGGCAGCAGGCAAATCAGAGTTAAAGTCCAAACCGGGTCTAGGCAGGCAGCAGGCAAAACAGGGTCAAAGTCCAATCCGGGTCTAGGCAGGCAGTAGGCAAGGCAGAGTCAAGGAAGGCAGGAGTCCGAGCACAACACATCACCACAAGCAAAGCAAGGAACCTGTTGAAAGGCAATCAGTCTCTCACTGAGCCGCCTTTAAATCTCCCTCCTTGGCTGACGTCATCTTCCGGGGACGGCCCGTACTCCGCGCCTCGACCACGCCACTGCCGACGCTGCTCCTCGGGGGGATGCCATCTTAGTGCCGTGGCCAGAGCGCCGCGACCCGCGCACATGAGGAGCCGGGACGGACCCGCTGGAGGAGGTAGGGGGACCCGATCGCCATTTTGACTACTGGCAGCCGACAGCCCAAGTCCAGGAGATCGCTCCCGGACCGCTCCTGGACCACCAGGGACTTTTGGCAGGTCTTGGGGGGGTCAGGAGGGTGGGGGTTGTAGTAAATTCATTTTGGAGGTCTTGGAGTCAGGAGGGTGGGGGATTTTGTTAGATTTTTACTTTTTTATTAAAGATTTGTCTGCGAGCCAGATGCAGCCATCAAAAGAGCCATATATGGCTCCCGAGCCACAGGTTCCTGACCCCTGCCTTAGACCAAAGATGAGCAAACTGAACTGCAGTCCTACTATCATCCATGCAATCAGTCAGCCCCCACATATTTCTCTCGTATATCTGGATACCTGGTCTGGTGTTAGTTTTTGGCCAATCAATCAGCTCTTGAACCAGGTACCGAGTAATGAGACAATCGTACTATTAGCCAGTGGCTCAGACACTCACAGTCACAAAGACACACACACACAGCATTTGCTGTTGTGTTGCTGTTCATGTGCTCATTCAGCAAGTGTTCCCCTGCTCCCAGCACTGCTGCATCATTATGTAAAAGCTGGTGCTTGCTGCCAGCCCTTCCTCATATTGCCACACTCCCCTCCCTTTCCCATTCTCACCCCTTCTTGGCACTCTCATGCTCCAGGAGATTCACCGGTTCCACAGCTCCTCTCAGAGCTCAGCCCAGCCATCACAGACAGAAGCATCACTAACACTGCACAGCCATCTCCTTCTGGCTCATCTTCTTCCTTTCTATTACAGTAGCTTGCCTCAACTTCTCAGGGCCTCCCCCACCCCATTCTCATTGACTGTGTGCAGCACAATCTGCTGCTTTTATGGTTCCCTATGCCAGCGTTTCCCTGTTTTACACCCAAGGCACACCTACATTAACAAAAATGTGTGACACACCATCCTCCACAGAGCAGGCAGTGCAGACATGGAGAGGACTCATAAGGCCAAAAAAGCTAGGGAAGCAATGAAAGCCCCCACCAATCTCTTCCAACACAGAAACGAGAGCTCAAAGACACACGTCCATTCTTCCCAAGGTAAAAGGAAGAAATCAGTGTAGTGTGAGCAGCCGGCTCAGTTAGTTACGGTGGCTGCCACATGTGGCTGACAGAGCTCTTTTGCTGCTGCTCCTAACATTCAAAATCAGTTACATCCAGTGCACACTCTCCCCATCTCACTCAGCCTGGGGATAAGACAGAGGCTTCAAGAACTCAGACAGGGAAAATGAGGAGAGGCTATGTGCACTGTGTCTGCTGCACAAAGCGGGTCCCAGCTATCTCTTGCCCTGCCTGCTGCCCATTTACCACCAAAGTACAGGGCTCATGCTGTAGCTAGGATGAGGTAAGCACGATTGCACACATTCTCAGAAAGGAGCGCCTGTCAGTTTAAGAGCCACCACAGATGTCTCTTGTTGCGTCAAGGTGCTAAGAGCAGAGCTCAGGTGGTGGCCTGGATCAGAGCATCAGGTAGTGGAGACTTTTCCATGGCACACCTGATCAGGTCTGAAGGCGCACTGGTTGAGAAGCACTGCCCTAGGCTTTGCTCTACCTACCTACTTCTGTTGGGGGTGGGGGGAAGAGTACCAGAAATGATCCATACTGCTGGCTTCCTCCAGGGCTTGAGAAAAAGAAAAATTAAGCCATGGCTAAAGCTATATGCATTACTGCTGGAGCAGAGACTGGGAAGAGCCTGGCCCATGGCAGCAAACTCCAGGCAGAATTCAGCTTTCTCGAGTGGAGCAGGTCTTCAGAGACATAGGAAAACCTTACAGCCTTGCACCTTCTTAGCTGCAGCCTAATCCTCCACACACACAATTAAAAATTATGCATTTGTAATAAGATTTTACATGAAAAATGCACATTTATAGTACTGTCTTCTGAAGTAAAAATATTACAGTATTTTTACTATATTTATATGCACTGCTGTGGTATCGACCAGAAAACCCTGCTAAAAAGTAGAAGGATATTTGGTATTCATATTTAACAATCATTGGGTGTGGGCTTAGCACTCAGTAAGCAATGAGTAAATCAAACTAAAATAACAATTATAGCAAACTTCACATATCAAAAATGCACTAATTGCCAACACTCAGATAGTAACAACCCTACCTATGAAAGACAACATTGCAACTATTACTCCAGACCCTAAAACATCAATACACTTCCTATTAGGAAAAATAGAACAAGCCAAGCTGCTTCAGATCCCCACACAGAAACTACACCCTAACAGAATACCTCACCTCGGTCTGACAGGTAGAATACAGACAGACCCTCAAGTACAGAATAGAAAGACTATAAAGTATAAACAGAAATATGCACACAGAAACCAAACGGGAAATTGCCACTAGTCATATTCTGTATGCAACGCAACAATGGATAAACATTGCTATTCCTCATGACAAATAAAATCAAGAAATATTACTACTTAACATTTCTATAGTGCTATTTGACGTATGCAGCACTGTACAAAGGACACACAAGAGACAGTCCGTGCTCAACACATCTTACAATCTAATCAAGACAAACACATAAAATATAATAGTAAAACTATACTAAAGAAAAAATACAAAATATTTCAAAACAGCTGATGACTAGAACATCCAATAATTAAAACTAATTGGGAATTTTAAAAAATATTTTTCCAACATCAATAAATTATTTAAAAAATAAAGACATCAAATAACTAATAAAGATTAAACAAATCCACCAATCTCCATACCTGCGAACATTTGATTCAGTCATCATAAAATCCATAATATAATCGGGCTTGGTAGTGTGTCCCTCAGTGCTCGCACATGTTCCTCAGCCCGCCGATAGATGGCGCAGACGGCTCCCTGGCCGCCTTGGAGGCTCAAACATGCCGTACAGGAGCCATGTCACAACACCAGCTACAAGAGGTACTCCTGGGGGAATTCAGCGCTACTGTGGAATGCAGATTTTGAGCAGAATTCCTCCTTCCCACAGATTTCCTCCCTCACCTCACCGATTTTCTCCCTCGCCGGAAGACTATTCAAAACCGGAAGGACAGCGGCCATCGCGGGACAGGCAGAAAATAGCAGAGGAGACCCTGACATGCCACGAAGGAGCGCATCCCGCAGCACATGCTCCGTTCGCAGCGAAAATGAAGGCCCGGCGTACCGTTCGCGGCGAAAAGGGAAGGCCCCTGTGTGCCGCGATCGGCTCACCCGGGCCTTCATCTTCGCCACGAACGGAGTGTGTGCCACGGGACACGCTTCGTTCGTGGCATGCCGGGGTCTCCGCTGCTATTTTCTGCTCAAGGCGAAAATGGAAGGCCTCCGTGTGCCGCGAACGGCACGCTGGGCCTTCATTTTCACTGCGAACGGCGCACCAGACCTTCATCTTCACCGCGAACGGCGCGGGTCCCACGGCATGCCAGTGAGAGAGAATGCGTGTCGGGGAGGGGAGGGTGAGAGAGAGCATGGGGGGGGATGCCGGTGAAAGAGAATGTGTGTGTGAGGGGGGGGGGTGACAGAGATCATGGTTGGTAAGAGGGGAGTGGGGAGGGTGTGAGAGAGAGCATGGAAGGTAAGAGAGGGTGGGTGGGGGGGATGCTTGAGTGTGGGTTTCAAACAGAGGGAGCCTATATGAGGTGAGGGGAATGCCGGTGAGAGAGAATGTGTGTGTGAGAGAGGAGAGGGGGTGTGGGGGAGTGCGAGAGACAGCTTGGTAAATAAACTTTGCCAGCCCTGGCTTTAGCAAATGTGCCTCCACGTCCCTGGCCCTGGGTGAAAACAATTTAGTTTTTCCTTTTCAGCTAATGCTTCCATACAAAAGCATATGTGACAATAAAAAGGCTCGCCGCCCGGGCGTAGAACAAGTACAGTTGCTAGTATAAATAGAAACCTGCAGACAAAAACTTAATTAGAAACCACAATAAGCCAGATACAGTATATATAAAAACAGAAATATTACCATTCCCTATATAAAACATCAAGCATAAAACCAAGAAATATAAAATATAACAGTAAAACCATACAAAAAAATTAACAAATATTTAAAAAATATCCAATAAATATTAATTTACTGTTTTTAAATATGTTTTTGGTGTTTGGAGGCACATGAAATTATACCCAATAATTAAAAATAAGATTAAAAAAATTGTGCGCTCTCCATACCTAGGAACATTTGATATCCAGTCATCTTAAAGTCTCCCGATATTGTCATTGATTAGCAGGAGAGAGGTAAGTGCACAAATGTTCTCCTCCCTCCCTCACACATACACAGACATATTCATCACACAGACAGAAGCACCCTCCTTCTCTCACAAACACATACACACGGAAGCAGATCTCTCACATGCATAATTGTGCCCCTCCTTTTTCTTTGGCTCTGCCAGCCTGAGTTCCAGTGCTGGTCTGATGTTCTTTTCATCGGCTCCTGTGACGGCCTGATTCTTTCTTCTTCGGCCCCACCGGCCTGGGCTCCAATGGTGGCTTGCAGCTTCTTTCGTCTGCCCTGCCGGCAGGGAAGAAAAAAAAGGTACAAGGGGGAAGATCTGTTGTGGGCTGGTGTTGGGCACAGTGGTACTGGTTCCTCAGGCATGGGGCCACTATGACCATGCAATTGGCTAGACCGGCCCACCGGGGCATGCCCGAAGCCACGATAGGCCAACCCCTGGATATATATATGTATATATATATGTATATATATATATATCTTAACACCGTGAGTGTTAAGATATATATATATATATCTGGGCTAGCCAGAGAACAGATTCAGGTTGGACTCTGACTGTTCTCTAATAACAACAAGAAATGAAAACAGAAGCAGCTCTGCTTACCTTCGCAGGTTATAAAATAAAGACAGCAATATAACTCATAGTTCAGCAGGCTTCCTTCTCCTCCCTGGGGCCCCCTCCCCTGTTCTCCCTGGGCCTAGCTTCTTATTCCCTTCTAAGAAGAACGCCCTCAGAACGGAACGTCCTTCTGTCTGTGGCTTAAGGTGGACGAGGCTAAATGCCTAGGCCAGGGGTTGTAAGGAGGGTCTAGCATACACTGACCAATGGCGCCGGTAGCCCCTGTGACATAGTATGGGCAAAGGCTATCAGCGCCATTTTGAGCGAGGCAGGCCAGACGGGACGGAGGAACAAATCACTCGCGGGACCCCACTGGACCACCAGGGATGTTGGTAAGTCTTGGGGAGGGATCGGGATGGTGTGGGGGGGGGTGGGGTTGTATTTAATGTTTTACAGTAAATTTTAATGCTTGGGGTGGGTATTTTTGAGCTTCGTTTTCCTGCGTCATTTTTTGGGCCAGTTTCGTTTTTCCCGCTTAGTTTTTTGTTCGTTTTTCCAAAAAACTAACCGAGGGAAAACAAACTTTGCCCCGAAGCGTCCGACTCAAAAAACGACCCGGTAGTAAAAAACGAAGCTCATCTCTAATCTACACTGCTCTAGCTTTATTCATCACCCTTTTTTGCCATTAATGCTAGAAGTATCTCTCAACTATCAGCTCTATATGTTTGTCTGCTGATATCATGCCTTATCCAATTAAATGTTATTGTTTCCTTTCTTGGATTCTATACCATTCTGGGTAGATGAGCATAAAGGTTTCCATACCTAAACCAACACTCAGACCCTTACATTTCTTCTGCCCACCCTCTAATTGTTTTCTCTAATTTGTGTAAACTGTCATTAGCTAGATGCATAGTTAAATATTATCTATTTTGATTTATCTTAATAATAACCATTTATCTATCACATTTCACCATATTCTGGGTGGTATGGGAAGTGTATGTATAACAAAAGGTCTTCCAATATGCAATTATAGGGCTAAATGTTGCACGCCCTGGCCGCACTAGGGCTGCAGCCCTGCTCACCTTCCAGACCCAGCCTCGACTGCTCCCCCGGTCTCTCCTGTGGTTGTAGCTAGCCATCTGCATCCTTGGGCTCCTAGCTCCTCGGCCTCCTCAACTCCGGACCCGGTTCCCTCCTGCTCCAGTGCTCCGCCTCCCTCATGGCACGGAGAGGCCCGCACCACGCCTTCCTGCAGTCGGCCCCTAGGCACGCGCACGCACGCACAGGGCCAACCTTTAAAGGCACCGCAGTGGGAAACCGCTCCCCGGTGCCCAGCGATGACGTCACCTGAGCCCTGCATAAAAGGCAGGGCTCAGCCCTCCATTCCTTGCCTTGGCAAACAGGTCGTCACAATGTGTGAACTAGTTGCCATCCTCGTTCCTGAGCTCCTGTGCTTGTTCCAGTGTTCCTGAGTTCCTGTGCTTGTTCCTGTGTTCCTGTTCTCGTTCCAGTGTTCCTGCATTGTTCCTGTGTTCCCGTGGTCCTTCCTGTGTTCCAGCTCCTGTTCCTGTGTTCCTTCATTCCTGAGTCAACGATCACATACTTTGTGTCAACATTCACCTTCTAATTCAACACCACTGCAAATAAATATTCTAGTTCATAATCATATATATCCTAGGATATCACAATAGCTACTATATAATCTAGTTAATATTCATACATTTTCTTGGTTGACATAACAATAAATACAAGATCTAATTCTACTAGCAATACACTTTACATCTTTCATTACTTATTGCTTGCTCCATTAACATTATCTCTGGTACTGACGTTGCAATTTTCAGTATATTGGTATTTTATGTTAAATCGTATCCATTTCTAAAGAGCCATGTTTTCAGTTCATGCTTGAAACGCTTTCTTTCTGTTATTGACGTAGTGATTCTGGAAGTGAGTTCCACAACTTGGGGCCTGCTATGGAAAACATTTGATCTCTTATTTGCGTTAGGTGTGTGTTCCAAGTGGAAGGTACCATTAGAAGCCTTTTGTTTTGTGATCTTAGGTCGCTCTGTGGTGTGTAGTGTTGAATTGTCACTCCTAATAAACATGGGTTAATATTGTTGATTATTGAAAATTAGAGATATTACTTTATAATGAATTCTGGATTGTACAGGAAGCCACTGCAGAGCAATCAGCGAGGGGGTGATGTATTTGAATTTCCTTGTCCCTAGTAAGAGTCTTGCAGGGCATTTTGAAGAAACTATAGTGGTTTTAGTAGGTTTGAGGGTAGGCCTAGTAATAGGGAGTTGCCATAGTCTAAGATTGAAAATATAAGTGTTTGCAAGACAATGTGGAAGTCCTGCATTGTTAACAAAGGTTTCAGTCGATGTAGTATTCTTAGCTTGGAGTATCCTGTTTTGATTAATTTGTTTATATGCTTTTTTATAGTGAAGTTCTTGTCGACCTGAATTCCTAGGTTTCATATTTGATCTGAGGGAGTGATATTACTAATTCCAAGGTCTAGGGTTGGCAGTTTGATTATCGTATTATATCTCCTTATCCACACAATTTCCGCTTTTTGGGATTTAGAGCTAGTTTCAGTTGAAAAAGATTTTGTTGTATGGCCTTAATGTATGTTGATTGAGACAATGCAGTTTTTTTTCAAATGTTTTGTCGAAATATAGAAACATAGAAACATAGAAATGATGGCAGAAGAAGACCAAACGGCCCATCCAGTCTGCCCAGCAAGCCTCACACATTTTTTCTCTCATACTTATCTGTTTCTCTTAGCTCTTGGTTCTATTTCCCTTCCACCCCCACCATTAATGTAGAGAGCAGTGATGGAGCTGCATCCAAGTGAAATGTCTAGCTTGATTAGTTAGGGGTAGAAGGGGTAGTAACCGCCGCAATAAGCAAGCTACACCCATGCTTATTTGTTTTACCCAGACTATGTTATACAGCCCTTATTGGTTGTTTTTCTTCTCCCCTGCCGTTGAAGTAGGGAACTATGCTGGATATGCGTGAAGTATCAGTTTTTCTTTTCCCCTGCCGTTGAAGCAGAGAGCTATGCTGGAAATGCGTGATATATCAGTCTTTCTCCCATGCCGTTGAAGCAGAGAGCCATGCTGGATATGCATCGAAAGTGAAGTATCAGGCACATTTGGTTTGGGGTAGTAACCGCCGTAACAAGCCAGCTACTCCCCGCTTTGTGAGTGCGAACCCTTTTTTCTTCTCCCCTGCCGTTGAAGCAGAGAGCTCTGCTGGATGTGTGAAGTATCAGTTTTTCTTCAGCCCTGCCGTTGAAGCAGAGAACTATGCTGGATATGCATTGAAAGAGAAGTATCAGGCTTATTTGGTTTGGGGTAGTAATCGCCGTAACAAGCCAGCTACTCCCCTCTTTGTGAGTGCAAATCCTTTTTTCCATATTTCCTCTTGCTGTTCAAGCTTAGAGTGATGTTGGAGTCACAGTAACCATGTATATGTTTATTGAATAAGGGTATTGTCTCCAGGCAGTAGCCATCATTCTGGCGAGTCCCCCACTCTTCATTGGCGGCCTCTTGAATTTATGGATCCACAGTGTTTATCCCACGCCCCTTTGAAGTCCTTCACAGTTCTGGTCTTCACCATTTCCTCCGGAAGGGCATTCCAGGCATCCACCACCCTCTCCGTGAAGAAATACTTCCTGACGTTGGTTCTGAATCTTCCTCCCTGGAGCTTCAAATCGTGACCCCTGGTTCTGCTGATTTTTTTCCTACGGAAAAGGTTTGTCGTTGTCTTTGGATCATTAAAACCTTTCAAGTATCTGAAAGTCTGTATCATATCACCTCTGCTCCTCCTTTCCTCCAGGGTGTACATATTTAGATTCTTCAATCTCTCCTCGTACGTCATCCGATGAAGATCCTCCACCTTCCTGGTCGCCCTTCTCTGTACCGCTTCCATCTTGTCTTTGTCTTTTTGTAGATACGGTCTCCAGAACTGAACACAGTACTCCAGGTGAGGCCTCACCAAGGACCTGTACAAGGGAATAATCACTTCCCTTTTCTTACTCGATATTCCTCTCTCTATGCAGCCACATTCTTCTGGCTTTTGCTATCGCCATGTCGCATTGTTTCGCAGACTTCATATCATTAGACACTATCACCCCAAGGTCCCTCTCCTGCTCCGTGCACATCAGCCTTTCCCCCCCCCATCGAATACAGTTCATTCGGATTTCCACTCCCCATATGCATGATGTAGGGATGTAGAATTGTATGTCATCTGCATATAGGAAGAAGTTGATTCCTAGATTTCCTAGTAATGCGCATATAGGCAGCAATATGTTAAGAACATAAGAACATGCCATACTGGGTAAGACCAAGGGTCCATCAAGCCCAGCATCCTGTTTCCAACAGTGGCCAATCCAGGCCATAAGAACCTGGCAAGTACCCAAAAACTAAGTCTATTCCATGTTACCGTTGCTAGTAATAGCAGTGGATATTTTCTAAGAACTTATCCAATCCTTTTTTAAACACAACTATATTAACTGCACTAACCACATCCTCTGGCAACAAATTCCAGAGTTTAATTGTGCATTGAGTAAAAAAGAACTTTCTCTAATTAGTTTTAAATGTGCCACATGCTAACTTCATGAAGTGCCCCCTAGTCTTTCTATTATCTGAAAGAGTAAATAACCGATTCACATCTACCCGTTCTAGACCTCTCATGATTTTAAGCACCTCTATCATATCCCCCCCTCAGCCGTCTCTTCTCCAAGCTGAAAAGTCCTAACCTCTTTAGTCTTTCCTCATAGGGGAGCTGTCCATTCCCCTTATCATTTTGGTAGCCCTTCTCTGTACTTTCTCCATCGCAATTATATCTTTTTTGAGATGCGGCGACCAGAATTGTTCACAGTATTCAAGGTGAGGTCTCACCATGGAGCAATACAGAGGTATTATGACATTTTCCGTTTTATTCACCATTCCCTTTCTAATAATTCCCAACATTCTGTTTGCTTTTTTGACTGTTGCAGCACACTGAACCGACGATTTCAATGTGTTATCCACTATGACGCCTAGATCTCTTTCTTGGGTTGTAGCACCTAATATGGAACCTAACATTGTGTAACTATAGCATGGGTTATTTTTTCCTATATGCATCACCTTGCACTTATCCACATTAATTTTCATCTGCCATTTTGATGCCCAATTTTCCAGTCTCACAAGGTCTTCCTGCAATTTATCACAATCTGCTTGTTATTTAACTACTCTGAACAATTTTGTATCATCTGCAAATTTGATTACCTCACTCGTCGTATTTCTTTCCAGATCATTTATAAATATATTGAAAAGTAAGGGTCCCAATACAGATCCCTGAGGCACTCCACTGCCCACTCCCACTGAGAAAATTGTCCATTTAATTCTACTCTCTGTTTCTTGTCTTTTAGCCAGTTTGCAATCCACGAAAGGACATCGCCACCTATCCCATGACTTTTTACTTTTCCTAGAAGCCTCTTATGAGGAACTTTGTCAAACGCCTTCTTAAAATCTAAGTATACTACATCTACCGGTTCCCCTTTATCCACATGTTTATTATTAACACCTTCAAAAAAGTGAAGCAGATTTGTGAGGCAAGACTTGCCTTGGGTAAAGCTATGCTGACTTTGTTCCATTAAACCATGTCTTTCTATATGTTCTGTGATTTTGATGCAACGGAGGTGGACCCTTGGGCTGAGGTGGGGTTGATGCAACCTGTAGGTAAAAACCTATGGGTCCCCACCGTCGGCAGGTGGAGTGGGCTGATAGGCAGAGGCCACTGGAGCTTCACCTATACCAGCCCTCATTCACCGCGGGTTGAGCCTTTGGGTGCCGGGGTCGCAGAACATAGATGGGCCTCTGTATATAGTTGCAGAAGAAGTTGGTCCAGTCCAGAGACATCAGGCTAGAGATGGTACAGTCCTACTCCGAACTGGATAATGTCTTAGAAACTCGGGCACCAATAGAACGAAGGCAGACAGAGGGCACTTGAGCAAAGGTAGGCCGAAGCCTGATGAATCCACATCCAGGGAGTAGGCAGAAGAGGCGACCAATGGTAGGCTTGAGTCAGGGCTGGCGGCGATCAAGAGGCAATGGCAAGCAAGGCTGAGGTCTGATCACGGAGATAGTCAATAGCGTAGTCAAGCAAAGCTGAGGTCTGATCATGGAGATAGTCAAGAGCGTAGTCAAGCAAAGCTGAGGTCTGATCATGGAGATAGGCAATACATAGTCTGGCAAAGCAGAGGTCTGGGTCTGGAGATAGGCTGTAGTATAGTCTGGCGAAGAAGAGGTCTGGGTCTGGAGACAGGCTGTAGCGTAGTCAGGCGAAGCAGAGGTCCGGGTCTGGACACAGGCTTCAGCGTAGTCAGGGGAAGCAGAGGTCCGGGTCTGGACACAGGCTTTAGCGTAGTCAGGGGAAGCAGAGGTCCAGGTCTGGAGACAGGCTGTAGCATAGTCAGGGGAAGCAGAGGTCTGGGTCTGGAGACAGGCTGTAACGTAGTCAAGCAAAGCAGAGTCAATGTCCGTGCAGTCAATCCGAAGCATAAGCAGGGCAGGAACAAGGAAACAGGAACCAGGAACAACGAGGAACAGGAACGCAGGGAAGAGACGAATCTCTTAGTAGCAACGAGTACTCGACCAGCGAGGAGACCTGTTGCAAAGGCAACGCTATGGAGCAGAGCCTGAGCTTAAATACTATGAATAGGTTGACGTCATCATCTGGGGCCGCAGCTAGGTTCTCATTGTGGTCCCTACTGAAAGTTCAGCAATGCGTGTGCCTAGGGAGGAGCACGGAGAGGGTAGTGGCGTCTCTCTGCAGACAACGCAGAGAGGCCTGACGAGCAGTGGCAGCAGGACCAGGAACGCCGGGAACTGTGGCAGAGCCGGAGGTACTGGGGGAGGCCTGAGGACGGAGCTGGCGGCCCACTGCTGCCAGCTAGGAGGAACCAGAGGCTGGAGCCCCTGTGGAAAGGTGAGGGAGCCGTGCCACAGGTCTGCCACAGATGGCACGCGTAACAATATAGATGTTGAATAGTGTGGCCGAGAGTGCTGAACTGATTGGGAAAGTGTCTGAAATTTGATTATCCAGTTTGACTTGGAATGTCCTATTTTTTTAAGAAGGAGGAGAACCATTTGTTAACTTTTCCATCTATTCCAATTTCTATCAGCTGGTGGTGTAGCAGGGTATTGTCAACCTTGTTGAATGCTGCTGTTAAATCTATTAGTAGCAGGATATATGATTCATTTTTGTCAAAGCCTTGTAGTACAGGGTTGGCTAAGGAAATGAGTAGGGTTTCTGTTGAGGGATTTCTTCTGAATCTGAATTGGTTTAGATATAGTATATTGTATAGTATATTGTAAAAACCATTCTAATAAAAAGTGCAAATTTCGGAATAAGGAAGGGGCGTTCCAAGATGGCGTCGTGAGGAGAGGACGTGGAATGTAGTAGCTCTCGTATTGCTCACTCTTGTAACTATTTCCGAAATGCCTCATACAAAGAGAAAAGGTCAGGTTAGAGAAGGAGCCTTGGCCTCTCTAAAACCTGCACTTGTTCAAACGAGCATAGCTGGCTTCTACCTACATGCAGATGTGCCAGAGGTTCCCACGAGAGCAGAGGGAGAAGAGCAGATCCCCCTGCTCATGGGAGAGACATCGTTGAGTCCCGGAGCTCTGATGATGCCCTCTCCACCTCGGCGTGGCGTGACTACGGGCTCGGACACGCCCCAGAGATGGAAAGTGTCCTTAGGGGTGAGTACCTCCGAGGAAAGTCCCACAGGAGCTAAAGCGGCGTTTGCCATCGAGGGTGGAATGTTATCTTCTACCCCGTGGTTGGAAGGGCTGACTCTTGATTGTGTGCGAGAGGGAGATGGCATTTGGGCCACCGTGGAACGGAGTGAGATGGAGCAAACGGCCTGGATCCAAGATGGACACTCTCCTCAAACATTTCAATCGGTAATCTTTACTTCTCAATCATTATTGGTGAAACCAAGTGTAGTGACTTTAGATTCATTATAGCAAGCTATTTCTCTTTTGGAAAACTCAATAATAACTTTGACTATGGCTAATAAAGGTACTCAAGTTCAGTTTAATAATTTAAATCCCGTTGTGTCTTTGCACACAGAAAAAAATTGAAGAAATGGATTCAAAGTTTACCCAAATAAAATCTGTTCAGAATGGCCTGACACAAGGTGAAACAGCTTAATTAGAAGAATGGAAAATACAGAGAATGCTGCGAGATATCTAAATCTAAGAGTTCTGAATTTCCCAAAGTGCAAGATGGTTTCTCTGAGGGAACAATTTAGATGATACCTACAAGAAATATTAAAAATTTTAACAGAAGCACTACCATTGATTTCCAATGTGTAGTTTCTTCCAGAAACCAAGATGGAAGGAGAAAATCAACAAGTTACTGGGCCAGTATCTTTGAACTTAAATGAGTATTTGGAATCCTCCTTAGAGGCACAAATAGAGAAAAGGGGTACACTGTTGGTAAATGTTATATTGTCTTCTGATCGGGACAATATTTTGAAAATATTTCTTCATAATAGGAATACCCTCTACCTGGGCCAAAAAGTTTGGATGTATCCAGATGTATCTAAGGCAACACAGCAACAACAGAAGAAATTTCTAGTTCTATGTATGCGTGCACAACAGATGGGGGCTCAGATAGTTATTCATTTCCCATGTAAATGTGTTATAAAGATAAATGGTGCCAGATAAATTTTTTTTACCCTTCCCAGTTAGAGTTTTCTGGATTCTCATCAATGGAACCAAGAAGTAGCTCATGTCCCTGTCGTCAGTGAATAAATAGAGATCTGCATTCTCTCCTCTTTCCTTTTTACATTTTTATGGTGTATTGCTCTATCAGGTTATGGGAAAAATGGTGTATTTGATATTATGTAAAATGGTAAATAGTTTCCTTCCATGATGTACCTGATATTTTCTGGGGCATGCTTTTTGCTGTCTATAAATGTAAAAACCTTAATTAATAAAAAAATTTAAAAAAAGTGCAAATTTCAAAACAGCTGACCCATAGAATAATATCCAATAATTAAAAACTCATTTACATATTTTAAAAAAAAATCTAAACACCAATAAAATATTTCAATACAATCGACACATCAAATACCTAATAAGTAAAAATAATAAGGATTTTTAAAAATGTCTCGTTCTCCATACCTGGGAACTTGTGATTTCCAGTCACCCTGACCCTGAGATTGTTGTGGATTAGTGTGTGTGTCTTGGTACATGCCCAAACCTTCGCTCTCTCTCTCTCACCCTCCCCATACACACACATTTCTTTCTCTCCTCCATGCATGCTCTCTTTCACCCATGTGTGCACACACGCACACACACACATAGGCTCTTACACCATCATCCCCTCCCTCCAACCCACCAATGTCCCCCTCTATTCCTGCCTCCCCCCAAGCAGTACCAGTATCCTTCTCTCTGTCTCCCCATTCCCTTCCAAGCCAGCACCAGCAACATCCCTTTACTGTTCCCCCATCCCCCTGTCTATTCTTGCCTCCACTCTTCCTCACACTGCCAGGAACATTTGCCTCTCTTCCCCAGGAATACAGAACACCACTAACATCCCTTCCCTCCCTGTCCCCTACATACCACTGGTCTGGCTGCCCTCTCCTCATCCCAACACCACATCCTGGGTTCAAGCTACTCTGCCTCCCAAAGCCTTTTCCTACTGTGTGACCAGCTGCATTGCAGAGCTCTCTGAGCCGGTATCCTCCAAAGCCACCGCTGAGGTACAGCCTCCCCTTCCATGAGCTCATTGCTAGATCAGCCGACTTCCCGGAGTCCTTCTTCGTGATGGCAGCCAGCCACAGCCATTCCCTGCTTCGTTTCCTGCCACAGAACTGCCTGCCCTGCCTCCCTACGGCACATGCTTTGCACTGCACCCACGTGGCTGCAAGCTTCTAATCATGCTGACAGGGGAAGCACCTTTAGTGTTAGGAAGAAGCAGGAAGTGAAGTCGTGGCAGATGGCAGCTGCAGCACGGAACTAAGGCCCCAGTGTCGCTGGTGGTGGTGGTGATGGTGCCGATGCAGCAGCGCCCTTTAGGTCTGGCGCCTATGGCCACATTATTACTAGGTGTGGCATTTGGGTTAGAAGTTAGAGAGAGAGAGTAGGAGTGTTTTTCTTAAGTTACTCCCCTGCATGGGTACTGTTTCACAGCCTGGGCCAATTCTCTAGTGGGAAAGGTATCAGGGCCTGCCTTGGTGCCTATTCTACATTTTGGTTGAGACTTTTGGATGTTTTTTGTCTTTTTGAGAATTTCTTCTGTGAGAGCCCTGGTACCCCTAGCTAGAGGAATTCGGGGTATCCACCCAGGCCTGGGTTTGTCAATAGGCACACTAGGCCTGTGCCTAGGGTGGCAAAAATCTGGGTGGAGGCAGCAGGCTGGCTGAAGATTTGCTGCCTTTCAGCTGTGCTGAAGCTCAATCAGCAGAGAACATCATTCTGTGTCCTGACCCAGTCCCAGTCCCACCCCTCCAGGCAGCATGCAGGGAACAGGAGAACCTGCAGCAGACAGAGCAAAGATTAGGAGGGGGCTGAGTAGAGATAACTGGAGGTGGGAAGAGAGGCTGTAGGATGCTATTTAAGAACTCTGACAGTAAATATTTATTTTTGGACACTCAATCTGAGCCTCCAGAGTCTTTTGTGGGCACTCGCATTCTTTAAAGTTTATAAAAGCAAGCCGTGCTGGTTTACAGCATGGCAGCCATAACAGGGGAGAAAGCGTGCGAAGGAGGGCTGCAGGGAGAACAGGGGGAGGGGTAGTTAAGGATAGGCAAGGCGGGAAGAGTTGGAGGAGGAAGGGAAGGGTGGGGGGAGGAGGGGAAGTAGCGACCTGCAATTCAAACGGGAGGAGCTGATTGGAAGAGGAACAGTGATGTCAAGGGCTAGAAAGCAGCAGTTTGCCGTGAGGAGAACACAGGCAAGAGTGCTGAACTTTGTGGTCCTGGGTATTTCTCGGTGCTCAGGGTTTCAAGGCGAATCGAACGAGTAACAATGAGACGGAGTGGAGAGAGAAGGAGCGGGTCCGCAAGCCAGGGTAGGGCCAGTGCGAAAAGGGGTGGAAGGGGAGCTGTGGCAATGAGATTTGCCCGGCCACAGTGGGACACAGGTGACCTGTACCCCCTCACCTGAGAAGGGAGACAGAGAGCAGGCCTGGGGTTAGTTCCGGCGAGAGCGGTCCCGAGGCGGGGTCAGGGCTGCAGCCCGATTCCGACGTGGTGACGGAATGTAGGGAGCCCCTCCCCCTCGACTTGTCCATCCATGCCTCCGGGTCCGGCAGCGTGTCACCTACCGGCCTCTCCCTGGTGCAAGTCAGGGCCGAGGAGAACACGAAGGGATGGGGCAACTCCCTGCACAGTTTTCGCTTGCGCAAGGTGTTGGGAGGTTGGCAAAAAAGGATGGAAAAAAAGAGGGATCAAAAGTTACTCATTAGATATCATGATTTGATATGACTTACAGGTTTGTTAATTCAAGTATGTTGGTCTGGGTTCGAGGTGGTGCTCTTTCGAGTGACTTTTTCATGGGCTTTCTTTGGTGCCCTGAGAGTTAGCGAGCTTATAGCTCAATCCTATCGTAGCACTAGCAACAAAGGAATCACGCTGAACTGCGTTTAGATCAGGGAACAGTCGGTTACGCTGTTTCTCCAGAAATCAAAAACAGATCAGAAAGGAAAGGATATGTTCATCACATTATTGCCTGCCGAGAACGAGTTGGTTTGCCTGGTACTTACTGCCTTCCGATATTGCCAGTTACGGCTGGATGTGGAGGGGTCTTTCTTAGTGCATGCTGATGGCTCAATGTTGACAAGATACCAATTTGTCCAGGTACTTCGTATGGCGGTCAGTCGGGATGGACGGGACGCGAAGCGGTGTAGCTCACATTCATTCAGGATTGGAGCGGCGATGTCCACGGCGGAGGCGGTGCTGCCGGATGAAGGAATTCAAAGTATTAGGGATGTGAATCGTTTTTTGAAGATTTAAAATATCGTCCGATATATTTTAAATCGTCAAAAATCGTTAGGGCCACGATACAATACCAATTCCCCCGATTTATCGTTAAAAAATCGTAAATCGGGGGAAGGGGGAGGGCAGGAACTTACTTACTTGCCCTAAACCAATGGCAGGAAAACCGGCACACTAAAACCCCCTAAAACCCACCCCCGACCCTTTAAATTAAATCCCCCACCCTCCCGAACCCACCCAAATGCCTTAAATTACCTGGGGGTCCAGCGGCGGTCCGGAACGGGCTCCTGCAATTGAATTGTGTTGTCTTCAGCCGGCGCCATTTTGCAAAATGGCGGCCGCAAAATGGCGGCGGCCATAGACCAACACGATTCGACTGCAGGAGGTCGTTCCGGACCCCCGCTGGACTTTTGTCAAGTCTTGTGGGGGTCAGGAGGCCCCCCCAAGCTGGCCAAAAGTCCCTAGGGGTCCAGCGGGGGTCCGGGAGCGATCTCCTGCCGCGAATCGTTTTCCGTACGGAAAATGGCACCGGCAGGAGATCGACTGCAGGAGGTCGTTCAGCGGCGGTCCGGAACCCCCGCTGAACGACCTCTTGCAGTCTATCTCCTGCCGGCGCCATTTTCCGTACGGAAAACGATTCGCGGCAGGAGATCGCTCCCGGACCCCTGCTGGACCCCCAGGGACTTTTGGCCAGTTTGGGGGGGCCTCCTGACCCCCACAAGACTTGCCAAAAGTCCAGCGGGGGTCCGGAATGACCTCCTGCAGTCGAATCGTGTTCGTCTATGGCCGCCGCCATTTTGCGGCCGCCATTTTGCAAAATGGCGCCGGCTGAAGACAACACAATTCAATTGCAGGAGCCCGTTCCGGACCGCCGCTGGACCCCCAGGTAATTTAAGGCATTTGGGGGGGGGTTCGGGAGGGTGGGGGATTTAATTTAAAGGGTCGGGGTGGGTTTTAGGGGGTTTTAGTGTGCCGGTTTTCCTGCCATTGGTTTAGGGCAAGTGAGTACTTCCCTCCCAAAGTTGATGAAGTATTAAGGCATTTGGGGTGGGGGATTTAATTTAAAGGGTCGTGGGTGGGTTTTAGGGGGTTTTAGTGTGCCGGCTCACAATTTTCACGATTTTCACGATATTTTAAACACCCAAACGGCAACAATACGATTCCCTCCCCCTCCCAGCCGAAATCGATCATTAAGACGATCGAGGACACGATTCACATCTCTACAAAGTATAGGGAGATGGAAATCTGGGGCATTCAGGGAATACATAAGAACAGGACTGGGGGATCAATAGATGATACGGGAGCGCAAAGGAGAGGAGGTGGGGAGGGGGGGATAAGTTTGACTATTGTACTAATGCATACCTTCTTTTTCAGCAGCCACGGGAAGGATGCATGGGAACGGATGTGCCTGGATTGTGGGTCATTCGTATATTCACAGAGCCCAAAGACAAGCCTTAAAACGTTCTTATGGGGAGGATTTGGAACTGGAGCGTCTAAGATGGCAGTTAGCATGGTTCAGCCGACGGGGCATGCAGTGGGACAAGTGCTGCCTTTCCTGACTGAAAGGATCGAAATGTGGGGCATTCCTGACATATTGTTGATTCATTTAGGGGGTAATGACGTGGGAGATAAAACTTGTAGGGCGTTATTGACTTGTATCAAGAAGGATTTAGCACAAATAAAGGTCCGTTGGCCCAAGGTTAGGATAGGGTGGTCGGACATAATCGTTCGCCTGAAAAACAAAGAGGACACCATTTGGAATACAGGGGTTAAGAAATTGAATAGGCAAATAGGGAAATGGATGGGTTGGGAAGGAGGTTTTTGGATAAGGCACCCTTGGGCATGGGGAGTGGAAGTGGGTTTATTTAGTGGGGATGGAGTACACCTGTCAGAGATAGGTATGGATTTATTCAATAATGCGCTACAGGAAGGATTGGAGAAGGAAATTGGCAGCAGGCATTAAGTAGCTGCAGTGGGGGAACAAGTCAATACTCGACTTGTCTGTGGCGGTAAACCCAAGCCCATTATTATGTTGTCATGATGGGATGGGGCGTCGTTGGTGGAGGGGGGGGGGGGGAGTGCCCTGCGTAGTTGGGGGGCTGCTACGCGGGAGGACCGGGGAACTGTGCGGCTAAGATTTACGGTCAAGCTTGCTCTCGCTGGTACGAGGCGGAGCAGGTGGAAAAGGGGGAGGGTAACTCCACCATTGGGGTTTAAGGTGGTGGAGGCAAGGAATGGGTGGAGGGAGGAGGGCATTGGGGGAGGGGTGTTACTGTTAAGTTGATTGTAAGGGCTCGGGTTCATTTATTGTTAAACTGCAGCCAATTTTAAATGCCAACAGGTGTTGAGTATTTATTGGGGGAGGAGGGGGAATATCTGCATCTCCCAAGTGCATTGTCTTTCCTCCCATGCAAGCTGTGCTGGTTTACAGCACGGTGGCCATAACAGGGAGGAAGGGAAGGGTGGGGGGAGGAGGGGAAGTAGCGACCTGCAATTCAAACGGGAGGAGCAGATTGAAAGGGGAGCAGTGACGTCAAGGGCTGGAAAGCAGCAGTTTGCTGTGAGGAGAACGCAGGCAGGAGCGCTGAACTTTGTCCCACCCTCCCGCCCTGGTTGCATGTTAATGATTATTGTGATATGTTGATATTGTCGCAGTGGTGGCGGTAAACCCAAGCCCATTATGTTGTCATGATGGGATGGGGGCGTGGTTGGTGGAGGGGGGGGGGAGTGCCCTGCATATTTGGGGGGGGGCTGCTACGCGGGAGGACCGGGGAACTGTGCGGCCAAGGTTTACGGTCAAGCTTGCTCTCGCTGGTTCGAGGTGGAGCAGGTGGAAAAGGGGGAAGGTAACTCCACCATTGGGGTTTAAGGTGGTGGAGGCAAGGAATGGGTGGAGGGAGGAGGGCGTTGGGGGAGGGGTGTTACTGTTAAGTTGATTGTAAGGGCTCGGGTTCGTTTATTATTAATCTGTGGCCAATTTTAAATGGAACAGGTGTTGAGTATTTATTGGGGGGGGGGGGGAAACATCTGCAGCCCCCAAGTGCATTGTCTTTCCTCCCATGTTAAGACCTGATACCTCCCAGAACAACAAACTGAGAGTCACCCCAGCCATTTTGGGTCTTGGAAGATTTACTCCTTCCCCCCCCCCCATCCCACCCAGTGAACTTTGCCCCTGGGACCCTTGGACCATGTTAGAGCGGAAGAAAGTTAAAGAATTGGCCCTGGGACCCTCGTGTTCCCCTGCCCTCTTGGCTCCTAAACCAGAAAGGGGGATACAATAGTGTGCTTCTCTTTTATTTTAACCATACTTTTACAAAACATGTCTACAAAGAGGAGACGCCAACAGTAAAGCAGCAAAACAACACACTCGATAGATAATATATTATAAAAGAGAGGAGCATGAGAAAGCTTGAAGTCCTCAAGAAACTTGAGATGTTGTGCAGAATCAATTCTCAACTTTTATTACAAAGAACTCCCAGTAGTCAATAATGCATAGAAACAATGAATAGAGCCCCTGACCCAGACACCGTGTTTTGCCTATCAAGGCTGCATCAGGAGGGATATCACAGGCAAACAAGCTCAACAGACTGGAAATAAACAAATGTAGAAATCTTAGTTGCGAGGGCAAAAACGAGTACACAGCAGAAAACAGAGACAATATAGCATTGAAAAAGTGATATGACATTACCTTCAGTGTGAAACCTTCAAAACATGAGAGGGAGTTCTTACAGAGATGTGTCAGAGAAAAATATTTAAAGGGAACTTTGGCGCCAAAACACTGTCTTACATCATCAATAGTCACATGATAAAAACAACCAATTAAATAAAGGCTTTTACAATACCAGAAAATGAATGAGTGCACAATATAGATAAATACAGTATAAGATATTGTAAATACATAGGGAAACTGTAAATGTAGTGACTCCCAACCTCAAAACAAAAACTTAACAGTATGGTACATGAATGTTGAAATAAGAGATCTTTTTGTAATGTAAAAATGTCCGCTGCATTGGGAAAGGAAAAGCATCAATACTCTCATGAAACAAGGTCAAACAATGCCAAGAAACAGAGTACACATTGCAAATGAAGTATTGTACACTGTAGATACGACTCCCAATCTGAAAGGGAAGGATTTGGCAACATTGCATATAAGTATTAATAAAAGAGGAACATTGATAATACCAGCTGCAAAAGGAGAAAAAAAGTGTTGAACCAGACTGTACAAATAGATTATAGAAATGAATTATAAAAGATATATTCACCCTGTTTCGGCATTTAAACTTTGTGGGGAAAGAGACTGGAGGGTAAAAATCCATCTCTGTTCTCTGCATGAGAGTTGAGCAGATAAGTCTCCACCACAGGGAGGGAGACTAATTGAGTCAATCGCAAAGAATTTTATGTCTGTCACAGAGTGGGAAGCAGAGAGCCAGTGAGAAAGTAAGGGAGCTTCTTCGCAAGAATATCGAATGCAAGAGCAATGTTCAATGATGCGTGTCTTTAGCAGGCGAATACTCTTACCTACATAGAGTTTAGGGCAAGGGCAAATAATCACGTAAATGACCCCAAAAGAAAGGCATGTTGTTGAATTGTGAAGTTTGTACTGTTTGCCAGAATGAGAGTGTTGGAACACACTGAGAGAAAGTGATGGCGGACACACAGAACATTTGCTGCAAGAATAATGACCTAGGGGCACTGGGACGAATTTCTGAATTTCAAGGAGATTCATGCCACAGTGAAAAGTGAATCTGGGAGTGACACTCCATACCGCCCTCCCTCCCAGAGCCCCTGGGTCATCTTCCTTGTGGCAAATGCTCTGTGTGTGCATTATCACTTTCTCTCAATATATAATAAAACTGCAATGAACATATTATGAGTTTTATAGTATATAAAAGCCACTAAATAATGTGAAAAAAATTGTTGATATATCAGTCCCTTGATTTTTTTTTTGTGAGTTATTCTATGCATGCTAATTCATTTATTTATTTTGTGATAATTTCTGTTCTGCAGATCAAACTCTCTCTCTCTCTCTCTCTCTCTGTGGAATACAACAGGAACATAAAAAAATTAAACATAAAAGCCAATAAGACAATATATAAAAAATTCAGCATGTAAAATAACATCTCAAAAGCCACCTAGAAGAAGTTCCAAAGGAGGGAACAATGTTAAAAAACATAAGAACATACGAAATGCCGTACTGGGTCAGACCAAGGGTCCATCAAGCCCAGTATCCTGCCTCCATCAGTGGTCAATCCAAGTCACAAGTACTTGGCAAGTACCCAAACGTAAAATTAATCCCATGCTACTAATGCCGGCAACAAACAGTGGCTATTCTCTATTGATTAATAGCAGCCTATGGAGTCCTCCTCCAGGAACTTATCCAACCTTTTTTCAAACCCAGCTAAATTAGCTGCCTTAACCACAAGGGAAAGGTTCAGCAAAGAGATGCCCAGCCCATTAAGCTTCTTTCTAAAGGACACATTCTTTCTTTCTTCCTTAAGGCCAAGTGGAAAAGAATTCCAGCAACAAGGACCCACTACAGAAAAAGCCCTGTGGTGCCTCTAAAACAAATGGGCCTCTTTCTGAGATGGCAAACAAAGAAGCAACTTTCCAGCTGAACAAAGATGTCATCTTGGTATATACTCTTGAAACAGAGACTTCAAATGAAGTGGGTCTTCTTCCTGAGTTGCCTTAAACCCAGGGCCGGTGCAAGGGGATTTGGCGCCCTAGGCGAGCCTTCTTCCTTGCGCCCCCCCCCCCCCGGTCTCGGCCCCGACTCCTACCTCATTCTCAATCACGCCCGCTGACTGGGGTTTTCTGGGTCGCGAGCAGATTGGGCACTGCTTGCGGCCCGCCAAATCTCCACTCCTCTTTGCCACCACTTGCGGCCCCATATGGCTCGCACCCAGTGGCGCACCAAGGGTCTCCAGCGCCCAGGGGCCAATGCATTTGTGTGCCACAGAAAATCAGTGGCATCTCTAGACAGAAGAATTTGTTTTGGGTGGGGGGGGGGGAGCCAAAATGACATTTCTTCATCACACCCACCTCTATAGCATGGATCCTGCTTTAAAATTGGTTATAAAAAAAAGTGTTGTTAAAAAAAGTCCAAAGGGTCCTCTGCATTATTTTAAAAAGCTGGCCAGTTTCACACTTCTAGTAAAACTACTATAAAATTATTTGATAGCCTCATTCAACTAATTCTATATGATTATGAGAATGAAGTCTGGAATATATAGGAAGGGACAGAATGTCAATACAAATCCTGCACCTCCAGTTCTGTATCTCTGTGCATCCACTGAAATTCCCCCAAACAATGGAGCTTGGATGTTTCCCTTACAGCTCATCATACTAAAAGATATTTTCAAATTCTGGTGTCACCTCACAGTAACAGCAGCACAAACACCTTCCACTGCCAGACACATTGTGAACTAACATAAAGCACCGCAAAAGAGACACCCAAAATCTATACTGCAATCCCATCATAACATAACAGTAATAACACCAAGGATTCAAACAATAATAACCCTACCTGTGAAAAAGCAAGGGTAAATATTACACTGGGTCCTGGGATAACAATACACCACCTACTGAGGAAACAAAACAAACCCAATTGCTATAGATCCCTATACAGACACTACATGCTAGCAGAATCTCTCATCGTGGTCACACACACAGAGCAGAGACAGACCCTCACCAAATACAGAATACAAAATAAAGGAGCACAAATTAGACAAAACTGGAATGGAAACCCCAAGAAGCCAGACTCTGTGTATTAATAATGGAAAAACAGAACCACCATTCCTCATAAAACAAATAAAATCAAGAAACAAAGCATCAGTTATAATAGTAAAACCATACTAATAAAATATTTTAAAACTACTGATAAATAGAATTTCTATTAATTAAAATCATATGCATTTTTTACAATTTCCCAAACACCAATAAAATATTTCAAAACAGTACATATATCAAATAACACACAATAATTAAAATTAATAAGGATTTTAAAAAGCCCCTGCTGTCCATACATGGGAGCTCTTGATTTCCAGTCACCCTGATATTGTCGAGGATTAGGAGGTTATCCTCTCTCTCTCACACATACTCACATGTCCATTCTCTCTCACACATACACTGTCACATACATACACATTCATGCTCTTATACCCAACCATAACCTCTCACTCTCACAGACACTGACACACTCAGGCTCTAAGGCACTCTCTCCCCCTCCACACACACCCCCACACAAACTCTTACTCCCCTGGATTTTCTCATACACACTCATGCTCTCACTCTCACTGGCTCCCTCACATACACACAAACACACACTCCCAGGCAAGCTCCCACTCGTTCTCACACACACACACACACACACACACACAGGCAAGCTCCTAGTCATTCTCACACTGAACCCCAGGCAGGCTCCCATTCATTTTCACACCACTCCCTCCCCATCCCCCAGGCATGCACACATTCATTCTCACACACACAGACCCCCAGGCAGGCACCAATTTATTCTCACACACACCCATACACCACAAACAGGCAGGCACCTATTCTCACACATACAAACCCCAGGAAGACACCCATACATTCTCATTCACAGACACACATGCATTCACACACATACACCCCCAGGCAGACTCCCATTCATACACATGCACACACTAAAGGCAGAGACCCCCTCTCTTTCTTTTGCCAGCAACCTCAGAGCCTCTCTCATTCTTCTGCTGCCACTGTCACTGCCGCTGTATGGCTATTGCGGAGGTGCTGATTGCTGCTATTGGCACTGAAGCCCATTCTGCTGCCTCCTCTGTGCAGGCCCCATGGGCTTCCAGTTCCTCCATGCTGATCTCGTACATTGTGAGATCCGCATAGAGAAAGTGCTACTCTTGCACATTCCCAAAGATTACATGTTCCAATCAGTAAAAAGTAATTTATTTCTTTTTACATTTGCTGTCTGATCTTAGTTTTTCTAATCGGTTGGTCACAGGCTTTTTTTTTTTCCACCTTCCCTTTCTTATTTTTTTGCCAATTCCTTTTATAACATATTTATTTTCTCTCCATCTGTCTGCTTCCCTCAAACACACGGTCAGGTTCTCATTCTCACATGCTTTCTCTCTCTCACATACACAGGCACTCATTCTCACATGCTGTCCCTCATACAATCATTTATACACAGTCTCTCTCTTGCACATGCTGTCTAACTCTCACTCCCACATGCTGTCTTGCTCAAGCACAGGTTCTCACTGTCACATGCTCTCTCTCATACAATCATTCCTACACACAGGCTCTCACTGTCACATGCTGACTCACACACACAGGCTCTCTCTCACTCCCACATGCTGTCCTGCTCAAGCACAGGCTCTCACTGTCACATGCTCTCTCTCATACAATCATTCCTACACACGGGCTCTCACTGTCACATGCTGACTCACACACACACACACACAGGCTCTCTCTCACTCCCACATGCTGTCTTGCTCACGCACAGGCTCTCACTACCACATGCTGTCTCTCACACACACAAAGGCTCTCCCATGCTGTCTCTGCAAACATTCAGGTTTTCACTCCCACACACACACACAGTCTCTCAAACTCATCTCATACACGCACACATACACACTGTACAAACCCTCAGTCTCTCTCACCTCTGGGCCTCTCTCTTCACGGGCCACTGCAGGATGGGCTCTGCAGCGGCCCCGGTCTTCTCGAGCCGCGCTGATCCTCTTCTGAACGTGGCAGATGCTCCTCCTCCTTCCGGCACGCGGCTGATGCTCCTCCTCTTTCCTGCCCGCGCGGCTCCGGCAACATTTTTCTTCCGGGGCCGCGCGGGCAGGAAGGAGGAGAAGTTCCTGCATTGGCTGATGCTCCTCCTCCTCCTTCCTGCCCGCGCGGCTCCGGCAACATTTTTCTTCCGGGGCCGCGCGGGCAGGAAGGAGGAGAAGTTCCTGCATTGGCTGATGCTCCTCCTCCTCCTTCCTGCCCGCGCGGCTCCGGCAACATTTTTCTTCCGGGGCCGCGCGGGCAGGAAGGAGGAGAAGTTCCTGCATTGGCTGATGCTCCTCCTCCTTGCTTTCTCCTCTTTCCTGCCCGCGCGGCTCCGGCAACATTTTTCTTCCGGGGCCGCGCGGGCAGGAAGGAGGAGAAGTTCCTGCATTGGCTGATGCTCCTCCTCCTCCTTCCTGCCCGCGCGGCTCCGGCAACATTTTTCTTCCGGGGCCGCGCGGGCAGGAAGGAGGAGAAGTTCCTGCATTGGCTGATGCTCCTCCTCCTTGCTTCTCCTCTTTCCTGCCCGCGCGGCTCCGGCAACATTTTTCTTCCGGGGCCGCGCGGGCAGGAAGGAGGAGAAGTTCCTGCATTGGCTGATGCTCCTCCTCCTTGCTTCTCCTCTTTCCTGCCCGCGCGGCTCCGGCAACATTTTTTCTTCCGGGGCCGCGCGGGCAGGAAGGAGGAGAAGTTCCTGCATTGGCTGATGCTCCTCCTCCTCCTTCCTGCCCGCGCGGCTCCGGCAACATTTTTCTTCCGGGGCCGCGCGGGCAGAAGGAGGAGAAGTTCCTGCATTGGCTGATGCTCCTCCTCCTTGCTTCTCCTCCTTCCTGCCCGCGCGGCTCCGGCAACATTTTTCTTCCGGGGGCCGCGCGGGCAGGAAGGAGGAGGAGCACCAGCATGTTTAGACGCGACTGTACCACGGCCCTGCGATCTTCTTGCTGTGTATATCTGCCATTGGGATGACGTCCACCGACGGCCATTGGCCGTCAGCGGCTCGGCGCCCCCTAATGCTCAGCGCCCTAGGCGATCGCCTAGTTCGCCTAGTGCTTCCGCCGGCCCTGCTTAACCCCAAAACAAGCAATATACATCTAATCCAAAAAGAAGAGGCAAACCAATACAAGCTTTCTAAGATGCCCCCCCCCCCCGGTCTCGGCCCCGACTCCTACCTCATTCTCAATCACGCCCGCTGACTGGGGTTTTCTGGGTCGCGAGCAGATTGGGCACTGCTTGCGGCCCGCCAAATCTCCACTCCTCTTTGCCACCACTTGCGGCCCCATATGGCTCGCACCCAGTGGCGCACCAAGGGTCTCCAGCGCCCAGGGGCCAATGCATTTGTGTGCCACAGAAAATCAGTGGCATCTCTAGACAGAAGAATTTGTTTTGGGTGGGGGGGGAGCCAAAATGACATTTCTTCATCACACCCACCTCTATAGCATGGATCCTGCTTTAAAATTGGTTATAAAAAAAAGTGTTGTTAAAAAAAGTCCAAAGGGTCCTCTGCATTATTTTAAAAAGCTGGCCCAGTTTCACACTTCTAGTAAACTACTATAAAATTATTTGATAGCCTCATTCAACTAATTCTATATGATTATGAGAATGAAGTCTGGAATATATAGGAAGGGACAGAATGTCAATACAAATCCTGCACCTCCAGTTCTGTATCTCTGTGCATCCACTGAAATTCCCCCAAACAATGGAGCTTGGATGTTTCCCTTACAGCTCATCATACTAAAAGATATTTTCAAATTCTGGTGTCACCTCACAGTAACAGCAGCACAAACACCTTCCACTGCCAGACACATTGTGAACTAACATAAAGCACCGCAAAAGAGACACCCAAAATCTATACTGCAATCCCATCATAACATACAGTAATAACACCAAGGATTCAAACAATAATAACCCTACCTGTGAAAAAGCAAGGGTAAATATTACACTGGGTCCTGGGATAACAATACACCACCTACTGAGGAAACAAAACAAACCCAATTGCTATAGATCCCTATACAGACACTACATGCTAGCAGAATCTCTCATCGTGGTCACACACACAGAGCAGAGACAGACCCTCACCAAATACAGAATACAAAATAAAGGAGCACAAATTAGACAAAAACTGGAATGGAAACCCCAAGAAGCCAGACTCTGTGTATTAATAATGGAAAAACAGAACCACCATTCCTCATAAAACAAAATAAAATCAAGAAACAAAGCATCAGTTATAATAGTAAAACCATACTAATAAAATATTTAAAACTACTGATAAATAGAATTTCTATTAATTAAAATCATATGCATTTTTTACAATTTCCCAAACACCAATAAAATATTTCAAAACAGTACATATATCAAATAACACACAATAATTAAAATTAATAAGGATTTTTAAAAAGCCCCTGCTGTCCATACATGGGAGCTCTTGATTTCCAGTCACCCCTGATATTGTCGAGGATTAGGAGGTTATCCTCTCTCTCTCACACATACTCACATGTCCATTCTCTCTCACACATACACTGTCACATACATACACATTCATGCTCTTATACCCAACCATAACCTCTCACTCTCACAGACACTGACACACTCAGGCTCTAAGGCACTCTCTCCCCCTCCACACACACCCCACACAAAACTCTTACTCCCCTGGATTTTCTCATACACACTCATGCTCTCACTCTCACTGGCTCCCTCACATACACACAAACACACACTCCCAGGCAAGCTCCCACTCGTTCTCACACACACACACACACACACACACACAGGCAAGCTCCTAGTCATTCTCACACTGAACCCCAGGCAGGCTCCCATTCATTTTCACACCACTCCCTCCCCATCCCCCAGGCATGCACACATTCATTCTCACACACACAGACCCCCAGGCAGGCACCAATTTATTCTCACACACACCCATACACCACAAACAGGCAGGCACCTATTCTCACACATACAAACCCCAGGGGAGGACACCCATACATTCTCATTCACAGACACACATGCATTCACACACATACACCCCCAGGCAGACTCCCATTCATACACATGCACACACTAAAGGCAGAGACCCCCTCTCTTTCTTTTGCCAGCAACCTCAGAGCCTCTCTCATTCTTCTGCTGCCACTGTCACTGCCGCTGTATGGCTATTGCGGAGGTGCTGATTGCTGCTATTGGCACTGAAGCCCATTCTGCTGCCTCCTCTGTGCAGGCCCCATGGGCTTCCAGTTCCTCCATGCTGATCTCGTACATTGTGAGATCCGCATAGAGAAAGTGCTACTCTTGCACATTCCCAAAGATTACATGTTCCAATCAGTAAAAAGTAATTTATTTCTTTTTACATTTGCTGTCTGATCTTAGTTTTTCTAATCGGTTGGTCACAGGCTTTTTTTTTTTCCACCTTCCCTTTCTTATTTTTTTGCCAATTCCTTTTATAACATATTTATTTTCTCTCCATCTGTCTGCTTCCCTCAAACACACGGTCAGGTTCTCATTCTCACATGCTTTCTCTCTCTCACATACACAGGCACTCATTCTCACATGCTGTCCCTCATACAATCATTTATACACAGTCTCTCTCTTGCACATGCTGTCTAACTCTCACTCCCACATGCTGTCTTGCTCAAGCACAGGTTCTCACTGTCACATGCTCTCTCTCATACAATCATTCCTACACACAGGCTCTCACTGTCACATGCTGACTCACACACACAGGCTCTCTCTCACTCCCACATGCTGTCCTGCTCAAGCACAGGCTCTCACTGTCACATGCTCTCTCTCATACAATCATTCCTACACACGGGCTCTCACTGTCACATGCTGACTCACACACACACACACACAGGCTCTCTCTCACTCCCACATGCTGTCTTGCTCAAGCACAGGCTCTCACTACCACATGCTGTCTCTCACACACACAAAGGCTCTCCCATGCTGTCTCTGCAAACATTCAGGTTTTCACTCCCACACACACACACAGTCTCTCAAACTCATCTCATACACGCACACATACACACTGTACAAACCCTCAGTCTCTCTCACCTCTGGGCCTCCTCTTCACGGGCCACTGCAGGATGGGCTCTGCAGCGGCCCCGGTCTTCTCGAGCCGCGCTGATCCTCTTCTGAACGTGGCAGATTGCTCCTCCTCCTTCCGGCACGCGGCTGATTGCTCCTCCTCTTTCCTGCCCGCGCGGCTCCGGCAACATTTTTCTTCCGGGGCCGCGCGGGCAGGAAGGAGGAGAAGTTCCTGCATTGGCTGATGCTCCTCCTCCTCCTTCCTGCCCGCGCGGCTCCGGCAACATTTTTCTTCCGGGGCCGCGCGGGCAGGAAGGAGGAGAAGTTCCTGCATTGGCTGATGCTCCTCCTCCTCCTTCCTGCCCGCGCGGCTCCGGCAACATTTTTCTTCCGGGGCCGCGCGGGCAGGAAGGAGGAGAAGTTCCTGCATTGGCTGATGCTCCTCCTCCTTGCTTTCTCCTCTTTCCTGCCCGCGCGGCTCCGGCAACATTTTTCTTCCGGGGCCGCGCGGGCAGGAAGGAGGAGAAGTTCCTGCATTGGCTGATGCTCCTCCTCCTCCTTCCTGCCCGCGCGGCTCCGGCAACATTTTTCTTCCGGGGCCGCGCGGGCAGGAAGGAGGAGAAGTTCCTGCATTGGCTGATGCTCCTCCTCCTTGCTTCTCCTCTTTCCTGCCCGCGCGGCTCCGGCAACATTTTTTCTTCCGGGGCCGCGCGGGCAGGAAGGAGGAGAAGTTCCTGCATTGGCTGATGCTCCTCCTCCTTGCTTCTCCTCTTTCCTGCCCGCGCGGCTCCGGCAACATTTTTCTTCCGGGGCCGCGCGGGCAGGAAGGAGGAGAAGTTCCTGCATTGGCTGATGCTCCTCCTCCTCCTTCCTGCCCGCGCGGCTCCGGCAACATTTTTCTTCCGGGGCCGCGCGGGCAGGAAGGAGGAGAAGTTCCTGCATTGGCTGATGCTCCTCCTCCTTGCTTCTCCTCCTTCCTGCCCGCGCGGCTCCGGCAACATTTTTCTTCCGGGGCCGCGCGGGCAGGAAGGAGGAGGAGCACCAGCATGTTTAGACGCGACTGTACCACGGCCCTGCGATCTTCTTGCTGTGTATATCTGCCATTGGGATGACGTCCACCGACGGCCATTGGCCGTCAGCGGCTCGGCGCCCCCTAATGCTCAGCGCCCTAGGCGATCGCCTAGTTCGCCTAGTGCTTCCGCCGGCCCTGCTTAAACCCCAAAACAAGCAATATACATCTAATCCAAAAAGAAAGAGGCAAACCAATACAAGCTTTCTAAGATGGGGGTAATATGACCCTGAAAATAGCACCAGAGATCATGTGAGCTGATGTGTTCTGAACCAACTGGAAAGCTCTTAAAAAAGGATTTGGAGATGCCTAGAAAAGTAGCATTCCAATAAGCCAGGCCAGTGAAAACAAAGGCCTGGACCCACAGAGTGTAAATCAGGAAGAGGAAACTAATATTTAAGCCTCCTGACTGGACAGAGTGTGAAAAAATTGTTCTAGCTACTTTTCTGATATTGTCTCCAAGAAATTTGAGAATCTAACCCCCCCCCCCCCCCCTCCCCCCTCATGCTTTCCTGGTACTGTAAAGCATGAATATAGCATGCACTACAGAAGCATGGACTCTGGAATGGAGATTCTTATAAGCAGAGTCCATGATAAATGATGCTCAGTTTGTATTCTTCTGTTTATTCTGTTGGGTAAGTAGTACCATATTGTTTCCATTGTTCTTGAAATCAGTTCTTTTGGCATAATTTAAGAGAAACCCTGCCATTAGTCCTTTAATGACTTCCATTCACTTGAGAAAACATTTGTGAAAAAAAAAATATTTTTTCTCTCTCCAGAAGTAAATCATGTGGAAATATTTATTATGCTTTCCTCTTTTTAAAACACAATACTCTTCGACATTATTTTTAACACTAGCCAGCGACAAAAGCTTATGAATGAGATTTGTACTTTCACAAATTAACAGATTAATATGTAGTACTTTGTCATTTTAGCATTATTGTGACCAATATACTACAGCATGGATAACAATATCTCTGGTAATCTGCAGAGACCTGTGATTGGTTCCAGAGAAGTTGATGGAACCAATTGTAGCAGGTCAACATGGTAGCCACTTGTTAATTCCCGAAATCATGGGCATTGCTTTTAGTCTTTTGCCTGGCAGCAGCTTTTGCAGCCAAAATGTACATCAAAGTAAGCAGGCAGGAACCATTGGCTCTGAGGATTACATAGCATTGTCTCATGCATGATTATCACCAAATGTTAGATTTTTGAGCTGGGAAAAAAATCTGCATCTGTGGGTTTGTGTGTATGTGTCAACTCAGGCATGCAATAGTGCCAAAACGCTCACTAGCCAGTGATACACTTCTGAACAGTCATTTCTGTTTTGTAAAAAATAAATAGTCACATTTCTATAGTTGGTAAAAAAAAAAAAAAATCCATTATATGCTGCCTTCACTGCACATGCTAGTACTAGTAATGTAGGCATTTCTTGTCAGCTACTGCCCCCACACATGTTGCTGAGAACCCGAGGCTTCACCTCATGTCCTTAATCCTGCCAGATTTCATCAAATGCTCAGTCAAAAGGGAATATTTGCGGTTATGAATCATATAATAGCAAAAAAAATCTCCCAGCAAAAATACAAAGGATTACCAAGTGCACAACCGCAACGGTAAAAAGTGAAGAATGCTGTACGTTGATGAACCCCTACCATCTATATCAGAGGTTCCCAATCCTGTCCTGGGGACCCCACAGCCAGTCGGGTTTTCAGGATAACCACAATGAATATGCATGAGAGAAAATGTGCACACGCTGCCTCCATAACATGCAAATTTTATCTCATGCATATTCATTGTGAGTATCCTGAAAACCCGATTGGCTGGGGGGGGTGTTGCATTGGAGGTGGACCCTTGGGCCGAGGTGGGGTTGATGCAACTCGTAGGTAAGGAACTACGGATTCCCACCATCAGCGGGTGGTGGACTGAAGCTAGAGGCCGCTGGAGCTTCACCTATACCAGCCCTCGTTCCCCTTTGGTTGAGCCTTTGGGTGCCGGGGCCGGCAGGACTTAGGTGGGCCTCGAGGTTAGTGAGTAACGAGATGTGGTTCAGCCCAGAGATAGCAGCCGGTAGATGGCGTAGTCCTACCCTGGACTGGATTTGGTACAGGAACTCAGGTGCCAAAGGAACAACAAGTAACTGGAGGCGCTCAAGCAAAGGAAGGCCTAAGCCTTGTAAGTCCACATCCAGAGCATAGGCAAGAGGAGGCGTCACTGACAGGCTAGGATCAGAGCCGGTGGCAAGAAGAAGTCATGGCATACAGCGTAGAACTCTGGACACAGAAAGATCTATAGCGTAGTCAATCAAGGCGAGGGTCCAGGGCATGAAGAAGGCAGGCGTAGTCAAGCATAGCTGAGGTCCGGGTTTGGAGAAAAGCTGAAGAGTAGTCAGGCGTAGCGGAGGTCCGGGGTTAGAGACGAGCTGAAGGGTAGTCAAACAAAGCAGAGTCGAAATCCAAAGAGTCAGTCCAACACATAGATGAGACAGGAACGAAGAAGACAGGAGCCGGGAACCACAGGAATCAGGAACACAAAGTAGACAGGATTCTCTATCAGCAACGAGTATGAGGAGTATGAGGAGACCTGTTCCAAAGGCAACGCTATGGAGCGAGGCCTGAGCTTTTATACGCTGAAGAGTCTGACGTCAGCATCCGGGGCTGTGGCCAGGTTCCCGCCACGGTCCCTTTAAAAGAACTAGTGATGTGCGCGTGCCTAGGGAGGGGCGCGGCGCCGATGACGGCGTCTCTCCACGGGCCACATGTAGAGGCTCAACGAGCAAGGACATCTTGGCTGGCAACATTGGAAACCATGGCAGAGCCGGAGGCACTGGAGGCGACCCGAGGTCGGAGCTGGCGGCCCACCGCCACCAGTGAAGAGGAACCAGGAGCTGGAGTCCGCATGAGAAGGTGAGTGGGCCGCGCCAGTGCATTGGAGGCAGGTTACTTTTCCATGGGCCACCCTGTATTAGTCTCCCCTTTTCTGAGAAAGGTCATTAAGAAGGTGATAGCAGATTAGCTTTTGTGGCACCTAGTCTCTGTATTGTACTACCTGTGCCACTTATGTCTCCAGGAGTGAACCACTGTGTCTTGACCCTAGCAGTAGTGCCCAAAAGATACTGTGAGCGTATTCTTGAGGGAGTGTGTCAGCCTTTTTAAATTTATTTTTATTTGATTTATATTCTACTTTTCTGCACTTCACATCAGATTACAAAGCAGTTTCCAGTCCCATTTGCTCCTCTGCCTTCCCTTCACCCCCATCCTTGAACTAGAGTTCAGTGTAAGAAGCAGTGTGTCTGAGTGGCTGTAGTGAATGGAGCTTAAAGACAGAGAATCCAGAGAAGGAATGGTTGGAGAGAGAATGTCAGTCCCTTGGTGAAGCCCTGAGCTCTTCAGAGGACTATAGAACCCCACCTTTGAGAGTTTCCAGTCAGTCAGGACAATTGGGGAACAGGGAATAAAAGTGGATCCTCCCAATAAACACACACATACACTAAGATGAATGTGACACCCTAAAATATGGGATCTCTGTCATGGAGTGTGAGTCCCTGGGATGTGGCGTGATTAATACTACCTGGCATTTGGAACGGGCTGAGTCCATGCCAACAGCAGGCAGACTTACTGCTGGCTGGGACTGAGAGGGAGCTTCACCTACACCAGTCTCTTTCCCTGCAGATTGAGTCCTTGGGTTCTGAGGCCAGCAAGGCTTTGTTATGGTTAAGCGGTGTTTGGGTGGATTCTTGGGTACTGTGGCAGATGACCACGCCCATGGGGAGGGGCCCCGTGGGGAGCCACAGTACTGGGATAGACTCAGGATGCACAAAAACAGAATTAGATCTTTTATTGTACAGCTTAAGGTATACCACAAGAGGTGGCAGTAGTGAGGTAGTCTGGATGTAGCAGTCTCGGGACCCTTGGCAGAGGGGACCCTTCTCACCCCATTGGTATAGGGGAATTCCGGTGTAGGTTTCCTAGCAAGGCAATGCTGTGGAGGAGATAGACGGAGAGTTAGATTACTCACTAGATGGTAGCTGTAGGTATGCGATACCACCAGGTTGAAGTAGATGATACTGGCACCGAGGCAGGGAGAGCAGGCCCTCGAGGAGCGAGTACCTGATCCCTGTAAGGCACCTGAAATAAAGTAGAGGGCCCCTGAGGAGCGGGTACCCAAGTTAGTCAATACCCCAAAGAGCAGAGGGAGAGCTTCCAGCGGCAGCACGGAAGCGGCAGAGTAGCTTAGACAGGACGAATCTGAGTCTTTGCTAACTCAATGAGCTAGCAAATGAATACAGGCCATATACCTGGATGGCGTGTCGTCACTTGAGGGGGACTCCTCTGAGGTTCGCGCCAATGCTGGAATAAAGATGTGGATGGCGCGCGCACCCTAGTAGGCCTTTCCATTCCGGGGACGCCGGAGAGGGCGGCTTGCAGACGCGGCAGTAGCCATTTTCCCAAGGTAAGCGGGAGGAGCTGTGAACAAGGTGAGGCAAACGAGGCAAAGCCGTCTAGGACCGGACGCAAAAGGCTTAGGCGAGAGTCCACAGGCGGAAGGGCGGTCGATGGGTCATGGCAGAAAGCGGACAGGTGGGATTGGAATCCAAGCAAGTGTTGAGGCAGGTGGCGGTCGGGCAGAGATAATGTCTGGGCCAAGGTCAGACAGGCAGAGAACCAAGCAGAGACAGAATCCGAGCAGGGGTCAGGGCAGGAGGCAGAGACTATGTTGATGGTCAATGTCAGGGCAAGCGGAGAACCAATCAGAGCCAGAATCAGAGCAGAGGTCAGGGCAGGCAGTGGTGTAAGCAGAGACAGAGTCCAGCCGAGCAGGCAAGGCGAGAAAGGACTAGGCAAGGAAGGACTGAAGAGAATGCAATGACTAGAAACAAGGCAAGAAGGAGAGAAGTGAAGCAGGTACTGGAACAAGGCAGGAATGAGGCAGGAGCTGAAACGCGGGAGCAACTAACACCAATGAATTGCAGGGGACTTATTGCCGGGGCAAAGTTTTGGTGTCTGGCTGGGGTTTAAATGGCCTGGCAGGCCAGACATTATCAGGAAGCGCCACTTGAGGTTTCCCACCACAGGGTCTTTAAGGAGCAGCATTGTGCATGCACCTAGGGATGGTAGGAGGGCAGCATCTATGGCATCCTGGGGCCTGCCCTGGCTGAAGGCAAGGTGCACCGGTCGCAGGGTGAGTACTGTGGCCGGCGTGACATTACACTCTGGAACTTAGGAAAGAGTAACCCAAATTCTGGCTATACAATGCAAGGTTCCATGTTAAGAGTCACTACTCAGGAAAAAGATCTAGGTGTCATCGCTGAAAATACGTTGAAATCTCCTGCTCAGTGTGCAGCAGCAGCCAAGAAAGCAAATAGAATGTTAGGGGTTATTAGGAAAGGAATGGAGAGTAAAACAGAGAATGTAATATAATGCCTCTGTATCGTTCTGTGGTGCCACCTCATCTTGAGTATTGAGTGCAGTTCTGGTCACCACATCTCAAAAAAATATATAAGAGAATCAGAAAAGATAGAGAGAAGGGTGACCAAAATGATAAAGGGGATGGAACAATTCCCCTATGAAGAAAAGCTAAAGAGGTTAGGACGCTTCAGCTTGGAGAAGAAATGGCTGAGTGGAATGAAATGAGTAAATGTTAATCAGTTTACTCTTTCGAAAAGTACAATGACCAGGGGACACACAATGAGGTTACTAGGTGATATGTTTAAAACTAATAAGATAAAATATTTTTTTACTCAATACATAATTAAGCTCTGGAATTCATTGCCAGAGGATGTGGAGAAAGCTATTAGTGTGGCTGCATTTAAAAACGGTTTGGACAAGTTCCTGGAGGAAAAGTCCATTAACCATTTATTAAGGAGGAGTTGCAGAAATTCACTGCTTATTCTTGGGATAAGCATTTTGGAATCTGTCTACACACTGAGAACCTGCCAGGCACTTGTGATCTGGCTTGACCACTGTTGGAAACAGGATACTGGGCTTGATGGACCTTTGGTCTGACCCAGTATGGCAAGCCTTATGTTCTTAGGATTCACTTCTAAGGGAAGTGTTCAGTAAAGATGGAGTCAGAAGATTGTTTCCATGGGTAAGCTGGAAAGAAGCCAATTACTTTAAAATCCTGGAGCTTTACTCTGAGAGCATATTTGAAGTTTGAGTAAGATGTAGCTATGATTTGTCTAATGGATTGAGATCCAAGATCTATCTCATAGCTATCAGTTAAACCGATAAGAGTTGAAAAGATTTCAAGGAGGAGGGATTTGTGAAAAGTGAACTATGAAATGGTATGTTGAAGAATTCACTAACGTAAGCATAGATAATTAAGTCCTGTGCACACTCAAATTATGCCTGTGGAGCAGCCTGGAAATAAAAGTTAGACCAGTTGAAACCACAGCTATTCAGTTGTCTGCAGTACTTATAGGGGTAATTTTCTAAGATAGTTATGGGCATAAATCCTGGTTTTGTAGGTATAAATGTCTGTTACAAAATTGGCTGGGGTTCTGTTCACATAAAAGAATGCACATAACTCAGTTTTGCTTGCACTTTTATGCAAACTGACCAGAGGTGTTTGGGGAGGGGTGGGAGAAGACAGTAGAATTGGGACAGACTCAGCACTTACGTGCATACTTTTTGACTACGGGCACAAATTATGTTTGCATTTGGCAGTCCACGAGGCTGCTCATGTGGACCACTACACTTACCCTCCTGGTTGGGCTGCTGGCCTCCAACGTACCCAGGACCCTTCTGCTCTTCCTTTGAGAGAACACTGCACTCCAATGTGGTGAAACGCCGCCTAACTTCCACACGGCAGGACTCCACTGATCGCAACCACTGGCACTTTCTCTTAGACATGCATACGCACCTGACGCTGCCTGATTTAAAGGGCCCTCTGCGCCTCTGGATAACATCAGATGCTGAGGTCTATAAAAGGCCCTTGCTGGATCTGCTTTGATACCATTGGAGCAGGTGGACCTTTTGCTGAGTAGAGCGTGTTGCTCCAGCCTTGTCTTCAGTCTTCATTCCTTCTTCATTGCCCCCCTGTTCTTCTCATTGCCTGCCTGCCTGCCCTGCTCTGCCTATCCATCCTTCCTCGGACACATATCTGGTGTGAACTTGGCCTGACCTCGGATATCCCTGACTGCTGCCTGCCTCTATCCATTGCCTGATCTCAGATACACTGCTGCCTGTCTCTTACCACTGCCAGATCTCATATATGCCTGAGCGCTGCCTGCCTTTGACCTCTGCCTGCTTACGACCCAAGCTATCCAAGGACCACCCACTTCTGCCATCAGCAGAAACCCCACCTAAGACCTGCAGGCCCCAGCACCCAAAGGCTCTTCCCGAGGGGAACGAGGGCTGCTATAGGCAAAGGTCCCACCAGGTCTGTGCCTCGCCTGGGTCCGCTTGCCGACGCTGGGAACCTGCAGGGCTCTTCCCTGCAGGTTGTGCCAATCCTGCCTTGGTCCAAGGATCCACAGACACAACTGTTATGCCCTTTAAAGTGGAGGTATAACTTGATGGACATGAACTGGCTGATTATCTACACATTTTCAAAGCAAACTTCTTGGCAGAAGTTTACTTTGAAAATCCTCAGTAAAGTCTGTACGTACAATGTAGACATAGACTTTACTACCATGAGGACTATTTGAAAATTACCTTCCCTAGATTTTGCTTAACAAAATCTAGGGAACTGCCACAGAGGATTTGGTCACCCTTCCTTTTCAGTGCTTTCACCCGTGGTCCACTACACGAGCTAATCATCCAGTATTTAAAGAACCCTAAGAATTGATCCCGTAAGCAAACAATTAGACGCATGTACACACAAACATGCACAGACCACAGCCAATATTGCAGATGTGTGGGCTTTCTCCAAATAGGTTCAAACAGTTTGATGAACCTTCAAACATTCTGATGTTTCACCAAATTATTCATCAAACGTTTCTGAGGGAAATGCTGAAGCAGATCAAAAAATCCACTTCAGACTTTTCCTTAAAAAAAAAAGCCCAAACAGATTGCCAGCTTGGCACACCACCTTCCAGATTTTCTGAAATCTAAAGTGAATGGATTTTTTATGTTTACTTCAAATCGAATTCAGATCTACTGGGCAAAAATAGATAAATTTCCCCAGTGGATATGAGTGAAGTTTGAATATTATGTTGAACTCAAACCAGATATAAATCCAGCTAAAAATTTGTCACATGTCTATTTCTGATCACAGTACACCATCACCCTTTTTGACCAATTGACCTCCCCTTCCCCGATGACTTCCCCCTTTCATTCAGACCCCCCCTCCACTGACATCCATTCTTCACTCCCATTCCTGTATAGACCTATTGATGCACCTCTCCTACCCTCCATTCTACTACTACCACTGACTGCTTCCCTTTAATACCACGCCACCATGCCTCACTGAGGCTAGAAAAGCCATTCATCCCTAAGGGTCTCCCAGCATCATCCCCCTTCCAGTCTCATCACATCCCCTGCAACACCCACACAAACACTGATGCTGCCCAGTACCACAAACCCTATTATGAGGTTTTTTTTTTCCTTGTAGGTCTCTCTAGATTCTCAGGTTCATATTCCAAAACACTTCAAAATCTACTGGAGCTCTTCCCTTTATTGTCTATAATATGTGACTTCTACTCATTTCCCTGTGACTGAAATCTCTTGAACTATTCTCAGTAGGTAAATACTACTACTAGACGTTACTTTGATTTGCTTAGAATATATCAGAATGCACTAGTTGGTCAGGAATCAGCACGGTGTGCCAGAAACAAGACACAGGCAAATCTCTTCAGTTTCAGTTGATTTGAAATCAGTTTCTTTCTGTTACCAAGGTTTTCCCTTTTCTTCCTCCATTTCCATGTGCTCTTTTCCTCCATCTTGCATGGTTTCTTGGTGTAATCACCCACTGAGGCTCATTATTAATGGTGCCCTTAGTGTAACTCCTTTAGCTAGGGACAGAGAGGTGGTGATTATGGGAGGGGGGGGGGGTGCCGTTCAGTACAGCCCCCGCCCTCTGAGGGTGCTGGCATGGCCATCTCCCTGGCGAGGAAATAAAAGCAGCTCTCTCCTGAGAGTTCTGAGGGCAGTGCAGTTTTGGTTTTGAAGTTGGAGGAGATGTTTGGAATTTTACTTTTGTTTGATTGGGGGCCTACTCTTGGACTCAGGTACCACTTTGCCTGCAGTTCCTGGGCAAGGTTGAGGAAGCTGTCTTTGCAGGGCACACTTTGGCTGCTGGGCAGGCTTCTGGGTTGTTGTGGGGACTTTTTCCATTTTTCTTTGTAAGAAGCCTGCGAGACCCCCCTGGGTGTTGCCTGAGTAGAGGGCACGGGGAACACTTTCCCTGGGGTAGGCCCAGGCTAAGGAAGACCTGCCCCTCTGCAACCTCCTGGAGGACAGAGGGATGGTGGTGACCTGCAGCTGAGATCTTCTGGTGTTTTGCATCAGTTTGGGGAAAAAAGACTTTTTCATTAGAAGATCTGGGACTGAGAGTTTTGCTGCCCCTTTTTCGACCCTGAAGGAGGAACATCTGAGAGCTGCATGTTCCTGAGAGGATCCTTCTCCAGGAAAGGAAAGGAAAGGAAAGATCCTTCTCCTGGAACTCCCTACCACCGGGCCGTGCCATACTACTTTTAAAGTGAAACTCAAGACTTGGCTCTTCCGTCAAGCTTTCCCAGAGAGCTAAAAGCAAGAAGAACAACAACCATCCTTGCCTTACAGCAATAATCTAATGTTTATATTGCTTCAGTTATATGTTTCCAAGTTGTGTTCTAAGTGGATCTTAGTCGTTCTAAGTTGATCTTAGTTGTTTTCCCAATAGATTGTACTTTATTATATATTATCCGTTCATTATTTCGATATGTTCCATGTAAACCGCCTCCCCGGCGATAGTTATCTCTGTTAAATGTGAACCGGAGTGATATGTATTGTATACAGGAACTTCCGGTATATAAAAACCAAAAATAAATAATAATAATAATAATAAAGGATCAGAGAGATTGAGACATCTGGAGAACTGTGAGTCAAACCACTATTAATTTCCATCTGAGGACCTCCACTTTCTCCACCGCTGGGAGAGAGATTTGGGATTCTGTGCAGAGACTGAGATATTGATTTTTCTGGACAGTTGGATAGGGGTTTTCCACCCAAACAAGGATACCCACTTGGGAGCCTCATTTGCCCAAGCCCTGGATGATGAGTGTCTCCCTTGCCTGGAAGAGAGAGAGAGAGAGAGAACTGAACCTGCCACCTGCCACCATTTACTATTCAGAGAACAATTTCAGTAAAGTTTAATTTTGGACATTCACCCAGCGTCTCCTGCATTGTTTGTTGGCATTCACATCCACCAGAGGGAAAGAAAAAGCATACCTCTCCCATGGTCTTGGAGGATAAATTTCTTCCCCCTGCCAGTAAAAGAACCCAGCCCTGGAGCAAAAAGACTGTCAGGGAGAGTTTTGAGTTAGCCTTGTCCCCAAAAGGACACAAATGCTTTTATGGCCCCCTTGGTGTTTTTACCCAAAGGTGGAGTTGTGCTAAGATGATGACTACATCTCCTAAATTTGCTGTTTAGCTCATTTATCCACTAGCCAAGCTTCCCACAAACCAGAACAGCCATTTCTTTATTTGAGTTGCTCTTTATACTCTTGTAACACAGGATTGTTGACAATGTTATGACATACAATGGCAGCTATGACAATCGTTACTTATACAGACTAGAGAACATTTTTGTCAGATACTAAGATAAAAATACCATTGTAACCAGATACATTATAGAGCCAGAACAAAATGTTTAATCTTACTAAAGGTTATGGTCTTCAAGATTTTACTCTGGCTAGTTCCATTTTTGTTTATAATTTAGTTAACCATTTCACTTCCTTTATGCTTTTGTGCCTGGGTTACCACATCTTCCACCCTTCACCATCTTCGAGCCTTGCTCTTCCTTTCTCACCTAAGACATGTCTATCTCTGGGGGCGCCACTGTCTATATCAACTGGCACAGGATGCTAGAGGTGCCCTGCGCCAGAAGGGCTCACACCAATCAGCGCCAGCACAAAGCAGTGCAGCAAAGGGGCTTGCCCCTTTGTGCATCCCTTCGTGTGCACTTGAATGCCATCTAGTAAAGCTAAACTAGCCTCATTTCTCTCCTCACTTGGCATCTAATTATATCATGGCCAGCTTAATGTTGGACATTCCAGCTATCCATGGGCCATGGTCACTTTGGAGGGCTGACTACTAGACGACAACCACTTTCACCCTGGAGGTCAGCCTTGATTAATATTCCTTTGCTTAACCAAAAACTGATACCTATTTCCATAGCTCTTACCATTTGTTATGACCACCGGCCGTGGCTGTCCGCGGCAGGCTCAACTCACATCATGTCATGCCTGGCTATCCAACTCCGGTTCTCTCGCGACGGCGGCCAGTCACCACCGCTGCGTTCCTCCCGGCTCTCTCCATTCCACATGGCGGCCGGGACACTGCCGACCAGTGTCCCGATCCTGGGTCTCTATCTGACTTTCATTTAAAGGGCCTTTGGCGGGAACTCTGGGTGCGTCCGCGGCTGATGACATCATTGACCCGGAGTATTTAAGCTTCTCCTCTAGCCGCCACTAATCGACTTGGCAACGAGTTCCATGGTTCCTATTGGTGCCATATTCTCTCCATGGACCAGATTGTTCCTGTTATTGAATCTCTGTGCTTCTCCTTCCGGGGTCCTCTCTCAGAGTCTCCCGCTCCGCGGGTCATAGCTTAGCGCAACCTTACTGGACTCTCTCAGTGTTTCCCGCTCCTCGGGGTCAGGCTTAGCGCAACTTTCCATGGACTCCTTCTCAGCGTCTCCCACTCCGTGGGCCCTGGCTCAGCACAACCTTACTGGACTCTCTCTTTCAGCGCTTCATGCTCCTCGGGGCAGGGCTTAGCACAACCTTACCCGAACTCCATCTCGGTGCCTCACGCTCAGAGGATCCTGGCTCCGCGCACGCTGACTGGACTCTCTCTCTCAGCACTTCCCGCTCCTCAGGGCCAGGCTCAGCACCATTCTACATGTGAGCTTCAACTGCAGAACCCACAGCTCCTGGGAATCCCCACGGTACTCCTCCTTGAGGATTTTTGCATCTGTGCCTTCTCTCCAGGAGTAGACTCAGCCCAGCACACCTCCAGACTGAGTCGGTGCCCCACTCCTCGGGGTATCCCTCTACTAGGGGTGTGCATTCGTTTTCGACGTATTGTGAATCCGCAACATATATGCCATATTCGTTGTATTCGTGGGGATTCCGAAACGTATGGCGACCCCCCATGAATATAATGGATCACCAACAAATAGGCCCCCCCACCCTCCTGACCCCCCCCCCCCCCAAGACTTGTCAAAAGTATCTGGTGGTCCAGCGGGGTTCCTGGAGCGATCTCCTGCACTCTGGCTGTCGGCTGCCGGTATACAAAATGGCGCCGATAGCCCCTGTGACATAGTAAGGGCAAAGGCTATCGGTGCCATTTTGAATACTGGCAGCCGATGATCCGCGTGCAGGAGATCGCTCCAGGACCCCCGTTGGACCACCAGGGACTTTTGGCAAGTCTGGGGGGACAGGAGGGTGGGGGGTTGTAGATAAATAACTTTAAAGGGTTGGGATGGGGTTTTTTGGGGAGAACGAATGTATTTTTGACATATGAACGGATCAAGGGCCCCCGAGGATGGATGCAATGAATTTGGGCCCCTACGAATCCGAATCCCGAATGGGACAAATGTGTCCCTGCTACACATCCCTACCTTCTACGCTACCACTACAGAGGTTCCTGTCATCAGCTTGCCATACCCCGGGCTGTACTCCGGCACTCCTTTCCTACAGGCACCTGCTTCAGCAGGTTCCCCGCTCTAGCCTTATCCAGCGGACTACAGGCTGTGCTTCTTCATCTGCATCTCATTATCTCAAGGCTACTCCCAAGTGGTCCGGCACTACTCTCTTCACAGCTACAGTGGTCTTGCACTCCCTGAGACCCTTTCTCTCCTCGCCTTCTGGAGGGCTCCTGTCTCGAACTGTGCCTAAGCTGTCTGACACTCTCTGCACTCGCTTGCCTACCCTCTCTGGGACCAGCCACACAGGAGCGTTCCGAAGTCCTACCGGCCCCGGCACCCAAGGGCTCAACCTGCGAGGAACAAGGGTTGGCACAGGTGAAGTCCCAGCCTGCCTCTGTTCCCAGCCAGCCTCACCTCCCGACGGTGGGGACCTGTGGGGTCCAACTCCTCAGGTAGCAGCAATCCCACCTCAGGCCAAGGGTCCACAATTCCTAGCACCATTATGTTAATTAATGCTCAAACTAGAACAAAAATGGCTCCCTTCAATTATAAATTACTTTCAAGTTCTAATACTATATCTCTATCACAGAAAGTTGGTGCACATCTAGTGATGCTCCACTATTAAATCAGTGTTGCCCAAATGGATATATATAGTTTTCTTACCCTCGACAGCAACAAAAAAGAGGAGGAAAACGTTTTTTTTTCAAGAAAGAACTAAACATCAATTATGTTCCTATGCCAAATCCCTTCCCTTTTGAAATATTAATTACGGCTTCCAAAAAACTAAATATATGCCTCAGATAGTGCCCTCCTGGTTTGTTATAACACAACAGTTCTTCATTCTTTGAATGTCTATCTAATGCTCCCATTGATCCCACTAAAACTCTCTTATTAGGTAATTTCAGTTTACATGTAAAAGCTGAACATCAATCTCCTGCATGTACGACATTCCTTGAACTTCTAGATACATGGAGGTGGCATTAAATCATCTGTCTCTACTCATAAAACATGAATTACAATTTATTTTTCCTAAAATCTTATTTCACATTATCAGATCCAAACATACATATTGATAGAGTCCCCTGGTCTGACCACTATTTAATAAATGCTATCATAGAAACATAGAAATGATGGCAGAAGAAGACCGAATGGCCCATCCAGTCTGCCCAGCAAGCTAAGCACTTTATCCTTTTTTTTTTTTTATCTTTTTCTATCACCCACCTGTTACTATTGGCTTCCAGTCCCCTCCACCCCACCACCAATGTAGAGAGCAGCGCCGGATCTGCATCCAAGTGAACATCCAGCTCAATTAGGGGTAGCAACCACTGCAACAAGCAGGCCACACTCCTGCCCCATACTCTTACCCACCCCCTTTTTTTTTTTTTTTGGAGATGGCAGCCCTCCATCCTTATGCTCCATGAAGGTGGAACACCAACCACTGGCATCCCGCTCCGTGAATGCCTCTGTGGCTACTGCCGCTCCGTGCAGTGTTTTGCTGCCTTTTTATTCACGTCCTCTAGACTTCATGGACCCACAGTATTTATCCCACGCCCCTTTGAAATCCTTCACAGTTTTAGACTTCACCACTTCCTCCGGAAGGGCATTCCAGGCATCCACCACCCTTTCCATGAAGAAATACTTCCTGACATTGGTTCTTAGTCTTCCTCCCTGGAGCCTCAGCTCGTGACCTCTGGTTCTGCTGATTTTTTTCTGATGGAAAAGGTTTGTCATAGTCTTTGGATCATTAAAGTTTTTCAAGTATCTGAAAGTCTGAATCATATCACCCCTGCTCCTCCTTTCCTCCAGGGAGTACATATTTAGATTCTTCAATCTCTCCTTGTATGTCATCTGATGAAGACCCTCCACCTTCCTGGTCGCCCTTCTCTGTACCGCTTCCATCTTGTCTTTGTCTCTTTGTAGATACGGTCTCCAGAACTGAACACAGTACTCCAGGTGAGGCCTCACCAAGGACCTGTACAAGGGGATAATCACTTCCCTTTTCTTACTCGATATTCCTCTCTCTATGCAGCCCAGCATTCTTCTGGCTTTTGCTATCGCCTTGTCGCATTGTTTCACAGACTTCATATCATTAGACACTATCACCCCAAGGTTTCTCTCCTGCTCCGTGCACATCAGCCTTCCCCCCCCCCCCACCCCCCCATCGAATACAGTTCATTCGGATTTCCACTCCCCATATGCATGACTTTGCACTTCTTGGCATTGAATCTCAGCTGCCATATCTTCGACCACTCTTCAAGTTTCCTTAAATCCCGTCTCATTCTCTCCACTCCTTCCGGCGTGTCCACTCTGTTGCAGATCTCAGTGTCATCCGCAAAAAGAACAAACCTTTACCTTCTATCCCGTCCACAGTGGTCGCTCACAAGATATTGAACAGGACCGGACCCAACACTGATCCTTGCGGTACACCACTTAAAACCGCTCTCTCTTCAGAGAAAGTTCCATTTACCATCACACATTGTCTTTCTGTCCGTCAACCAGTTTGCAATCCAGGTCACCACCTCGGCACTCACCTCCTAAGCTTCTCGTTTTATTCACCAGTCTCCTGTGCGGAACCGTATCAAAAGCTTTGCTGAAATCCAAGTAGATGAACATTGAGCGCTCTTTCCTTGATCCAATTCCTTGGTTACCCAGTCAAAAAAGTCAATCAGATTTGTCTGACAGGATCTTCCCCTGGTGAATCCATGCTGCCTCTGGTCCATCAATTCTTCTGACTGTAGATAGTTCACTATTCTCTCTTTCAACAGTGACTACATTACTTTTCCCACCACCGAAGTGAGGCTAACCGGTCTGTAGTTACCAGCCTCCTCTCTGTTCCCACTCTTGTGAAGCGGAACCACCACCGCTCTTCTCCAATCGCTCGGCACCACTCCCGTTTCTAGGGATCTATTGAACAGGTCACACAGCGGACCCGCGAGCACATCTCTGAGCTCCCTCAGTATCCTTGCATGAATCCCATCAGGTCCCATGGCTATGTCCACTTTCAGATTCTTTAGCTCTTCCCATACATTTTCTACTGTAAAAGGATTTTCATCTATACCACTTCCCTCCAGTTTCTTGTTGTGTAGAGATGGCCCTTCTCCAGGGTCTTCTTTAGTGAACACAGAGCTGAAGTATTTGTTTAATATTTCTGCCATTTCTTCGTCTCTCTCCACACATTGATCATTTCCACCTTTCAATTTCACTATACCACTTTGGACTTTTCTCTTTTCGCTGATGTATCTGAAAAATGTTTTGTCACCATTTTTTATCTCCTTGGCAATCCTCTCTTCTGCTTGACTTTTTGCCGACTTGATTAATTTCTTCGTCTCCCTCTGTTGAATCAAATATTCTTTTTTGTGTTCCTCCCTTTGGGATCTTTTATATTTCTTGAATGCTGTTCTTTTAGCTTTAATTTTGTCAGCCACCTCCTTTGAGAACCAGATAGGTTTCAATTTTCTTTTGCTTTTCTTTACATTTCTAACATATAGAGTAGTTGCCTTGGTGATTGCTCCTTTTAGATTGGTCCACTGCTGATCCACATCTCTCTTGTTCTCCCATCCTTTTAGTTCTTCCTCAAGGTACTTCCCCATTTCCTCAAAGTCCGTGTTTTTGAACTGTAAAACTCCGGTCTTTGTGCTTCTTTTCCATATTCTTTTAGTGATATTAAACCATACCGTTTGATGATCACTGGTGCTGAGGTGGGTGCCCACCTGGACATCAGAGACATTATCTCCATTAGTGAGCACTAAGTCGAGTATAGTTCCTTCTCTCGTGGGTTCCATTACCATTTGTAATGGAACCCACGAGAGCCACTATCATTATTCTATCTATTCCTTTCCACAATTCATTGCATACACACCCAACCATCCCTCAATGCCCTTATATCAAATCTAACCTACTCAAAGATCAGTTATAAAGCTCAAAGTCTTCACTCTCAGATAATTCTTTGGACAACATGGTCCTTAGCTAGCATGACACAATTCAATCTGTAATCGATCAACTAACGCACTAACCACATTCTCTGGCAACAAATTCCAGAGTTTAATTGTGCGTTGAGTAAAAAAGAACTTTCTCCAATTAGTTTTAAATGTGCCCATGCTAACTTCATGGAGTGCCCCCTAGTCTTTCTACTATCCGAAAGAGTAAATAACCGATTCACATCTACCCGTTCTAGACCTCTCATGATTTTAAACACCTCTATCATATCCCCCCTCAGTCGTCTCTTCTCCAAGCTGAAAAGTCCTAACCTCTTTAGTCTTTCCTCATAGGGAAGCTGTTCCATTCCCCTTATCATTTTGGGAGCCCTTCTCTGTACCTTCTCCATCGCAATTATATCTTTTTTGAGATGCGGCGACCAGAACTGTACACAGTATTCAAGGTGCGGCCTCACCATGGAGCGATACAGAGGCATTATGACATTTTCCGTTTTATTCACCATTCCCTTTCTAATAATTCCCAACATTCTGTTTGCTTTTTTGACTGCCGCAGCACACTGAAACCGACGATTTCAATGTGTTATCCACTATGACACCTAGATCTCTTTCTTGGGTTGTAGCACCTAATATGGAACCTAACATTGTGTAATTATAACATGGGTTATTTTTCCCTATATGCATTACCTTGCACTTATCCACATTAAATTTCATCTGCCATTTGGATGCCCAATTTTCCAGTCTCACAAGGTCTTCCTGCAATTTATCACAATCTGCTTGTGCTTTAACTACTCTGAACAATTTTGTGTCATCTGCAAATTTGATTATCTCACTCGTCGTATTTCTTTCCAGATCATTTATAAATATATTGAAAAGTAAGGGTCCCAATACAGATCCCTGAGGCACTCCACTGTCCACTCCCTTCCACTAAGAAAATTGTCCATTTAATCCTACTCTCTGTTTCCTGTCTTTTAGCCAGTTTGCAATCCACGAAAGGACATCGCCACCTATCCCATGACTTTTTACTTTTCCTAGAAGCCTCTCATGAGGAACTTTGTCAAACGCTTTCTGAAAATCCAAGTATACTATATCTACCGGTTCACCTTTATCCACATGTTTATTAACTCCTTGAAAAAAGTGAAGCAGATTTGTGAGGCAAGACTTGCCTTGGGTAAAGCCATGCTGACTTTGTTCTATTAAACCATGTCTTTCTATATGTTCTATGATTTTGATGTTTAGAACACTTTACACTATTTTTCCTGGCACTGAAGTCAGGCTAACTGGTCTGTAGTTTCCCGGATCACCCCTGGAGCCCTTTTTAAATATTGGGGTTACATTTGCTATCCTCCAGTCTTCAGGTACAATGGATGATTTTAATGATAAGTTACAAATTTTTACTAATAGGTCTGAAATTTCATTTTTTAGTTCCTTCAGAACTCTGGGGTGTATACCATCCGGTCCAGGTGATGTACTACTCTTCAGTTTGTCAATCAGGCCTACCACATCTTCTAGGTTCACCGTGATTTGATTCAGTCCATCTGAATCTTTACCCATGAAAACCTTCTCCATTACGGGTACCTCCCCAACATCCTCTTCAGTAAACACCGAAGCAAAGAAATCATTTAATCTTTCCGCGATGGCCTTATCTTCTCTAAGTGCCCCTTTAAAACCCCTCGATCATCTAACGGTCCAACTGACTCCCCTCACAGGCTTTTCTGCTTCGGATATATTTTAAAAAGTTTTTACTGTGAGTTTTTGCCTCTACTGCCAACTTCTTTTCAAATTCTCTCTTAGCCTGTCTTATCAATGTTTTACATTTAACTTGCCAATGTTTATGCTTTATCCTAGTTTCTTCTTTTGGATCCTTCTTCCAATTTTTGAATGAAGATCTTTTGGCTAGAATAGCTTCTTTCACCTCCCCTTTTAACCATGCCGGTAATCGTTTTGCCTTTTTTCCACCTTTCTTAATGTGTGGAATACATCTGGACTGTGCTTCTAGGATGGTATTTTTTAACAATGACCACGCCTCTTGGACATTTTTTACATTTGTAGCTGCTCCTTTAAGTTTTTTTCTAACAATTTTTCTCATCTTATCAAAGTTTCCCTTTTGAAAGTTTAGCACGAGAGCTGTGGATTTGCACACTGTTCCCCTCCAGTCATTAAATCAAATTTGATCATATTATGATCACTATTGCCAAGCGGCCCCACCACCGTTACCTCTCTCACCAAGTCCTGTGCTCCACTGAGAATTAGATCTAAAATTGCTCCCTCTCTCGTTGGTTCCTGAACCAATTGCTCCATAAAGCTATCATTTATTCCATCCAGGAACGTTATCTCTCTAGCATGACCCGATGATACATTTACCCAGTCAATATTGTTGAGATTACTACCTGATAATCTCCTTTTCCTTAGTGTAGACAGATGGACTTAGAACGAATGGGATAGTATCCGCGTGCCAGCAGTTGGAGACAGATCTGACGTCAGCACGGGGGTATATATATCCCCACAGGAAGCATAGCAACTCAGTAATCTTCCTTGCAAAAGCTGTTATGGAAATGTGTACTGACGCTCAGTGAAAAGTGAAACAGGAGACCGCCAGCATTCTCAACCGGAAGGCATTGCCACCTGGTAGAAAGTACGCTCTCATAGAAATAGATGACATTGGCTTACCTTGCATCGGTGAAACCATGTACACAGGCAGCTGGCGGGATGCTGGAGTCCATCTGTCTACACTAAGGAAAAGGAGATTATCAGGTAGTAATCTCAACATTTCCTGGCATATAGCCAGATGGACTCAGAACGAATGGGATGTCAAAGCTTTACTCCCAGCCTGGGGCGGGAGGCTGCCTGAGGACCATGTAATACCCCGCCCTAGCCAAAGCTGAGTCCTCCCTGGCCTGGACATCCAGACGGTATAATCTGGAGAAGGTATGGAGGGAGGACCACGTCACCGCTTTACAGATTTCTGCAGGCGACAGCATCCTGGATTCAGCCCAAGATGCCGCTTGTGCTCTGGTAGAATGAGCCTTGACTTGTAGAGGTGGAGCCTTCCCGGCCTCCACGTAAGCTGCTCTGATAACTTCTTTAATCCAGCGGGCGATGATGGGCCGCGAGGGCCGCTTCAACCTTTCTTCTTTCCCGCTGTGCAGGACAAATAGATGGTCCGTCTTTCGTAGTGCTTGTGTCACTTCCAGATACCTGGGCAGCAATCTGCCAATGTCGAGATGGCGTAATAAACGCCCTTCTGCAGACTTCTTCAAACCCTCCATGGTAGGCAAGGATATGGTTTGGTTAAGATGAACTGTGAAACCACTTAGGTAGAAAGGAGGGAACCGTCCGAAGATGGATAGCCTCAGGAGTGATTCTGATAAAGGGATCACGGCAGGACAGCGCTTGCAGCTCTGAGACGTGGCGTGCCGAACAGACCGCCAATAGGAACACCATCTTCAAGGTTAGAGAACGGAGAGACAGCCCCCGAAGGGGTCTGAAGGTGGATCCCGTGAGGAAATCCAAAACGAGATTGAGGTTCCATAAGGGCACAGGCCACTTTAGTGGCAGATGAATATGCTTGACTCCTTGCAGGAAGCGAGCAACATCTGGGTGCTTGGCGATGGTCTTGCCATCCCTCCTGGGACCATAGCAAGACAGCGCAGCCACCTGAACCTTGATGGAGCTGAGGGAGAGACCCTTCTGAAGGCCATCCTGCAGGAAATCCAACACAATACGGATTGTGGTCGCATGTGGATTGGTGCCCTGAGTGTCGCACCATGCTTCAAATACTCTCCAGATGCGAACGTAGGTGAGGGATGTGGAAAACTTGTGAGCTCGGAGGAGTGTATCAATCACAGGCTCCGAGTAACCTCTTTTCTTCAGTCTAGCCCTCTCAATGGCCAGACCGTAAGAAAGAATTGAGCTGGATCCTCTTGGAGGATGGGACCCTGACGTAGAAGGTCCCGGAGAGGAGGCAGTGGAAAAGGCTCCCCTGCCAGTAGTCTTCTCATGTCCGCATACCATGGTCTTCTTGGCCAGTCTGGTGCCACTAGAAGAACTAGGCCCTGGTGTGTCCAAATCTTGTGGATGATGGCGCCCAGCAGCGGCCACGGAGGAAAGGCGTATAGCAGAGTCCCTGGAGGCCACGGCTGGACCAGGGCATCGATTCCGTGTGAGAATGGGTCACGCTTGCGGCTGAAGTATCTGGGTACTTGAGCACTGGACTTGTCCGCCAGTAAATCCATGTCCGGAATCCCCCAGTGATCCACAATCATCTGGAAGGCTTGTGGGCGACAGCTGCCACTCTCCCAGATTTAGGCTTTCTCTGCTGAGGAAGTCTGCTGTGGTATTGTCCTTCCCGGCAATGTGGACGGCGGAGATGTCCTGAAGATTCGCCTCTGCCCAAGCCATCAGTGGGGCGATCTCCAGAGATACATGTCGGCTTCTGGTTCCGCCCTGACGGTTGATGTATGCCCACTGTGGTGGCGTTGTCGGACATCACTCTGACTGCTCTGTTCTTCAGTCTGTGAGCAAATCGAAGGCATGCCAATCGGACTGCCGGGCCTCTAGACGGTTGATGTCCCACGCTGACTCTTCTCTGTTTCCACCGCCCTTGTGCGGTGAGTTCTTCGCAGTGTGCTCCCCCAGCCACTCAGGCTGGCATCTGTGGTGAGCAAAGTCCACGTGGGTGATGACATCTTCGCCCCCTGCTCATGTGGTTGGACTGCAACCACCACCGCAACAGTGTCCGCACTCTGGCTGGCAGATGAAGGCGCGTGGAGTAGTTCCGTAGTCGGGGGCTCCAGCGAGAGAGCAGGGAGTTTTGTAGAGGTCTCATATGGGCCCTCGCCCAAGGTACCACTTCCAGGGTGGATGCCATGAGACCAAGAACCTGCAGATAATCCCAGGCTATGGGCTGACTGGCTCCCAACAAATACTGGATACGCTGCTGAAGTTTCAACTTTCTCTTGGTAGTGAGACTGACTGTGTCCGCCCGGGTGTCGAACTGTACTCCCAGGTATTCCAGTGACTGGGAAGGCTGTAGGCAGCTCTTGCTGAGGTTGATTACCCAGCCCAAGCTTTCCAGAAGGGCGATTACTCTGTCGGTTGGTCCGAAGGCTCTCCTTTCGAGATTTCGCCCTGATCAGCCAGTCGTCTAGGTAGGGATGGACCAGAATTCCTTCCCGCCTGAGTGCCGCTGCCACCACTACGACCACCTTGGTGAATGTCCGCGGTGACGTGGCCAACCCGAAGGGCAGAGCCCGAAACTGAAAGTGGCGTCCTAGAACCTTGAAGCGTAGGTAGCGCTGATGATCCGGATGGATCGGGATATGCAGGTATGCCTCTGACAGGTCTAATGCCGTGGAGGAATTCTCCTGGCTGTACTGCAGCCTTGACGGAGCGCAGAGTCTCCATGCGAAACCTCGGTACCCGTAAGTATCGATTGACTGACTTGAGGTCCAGTACAGGCCGAAAGGTGCCCCCTTTCTTGGGTACCAAATGGAATAGTGTCCAGAATTCACTTCCCAGGCAGGTACTGGGATGATGGCTTTCAAGGACAGGAGCCTCGCCAGGGTAGCTTCCAATGCTGCCTTCTTGTGTATGGGACATGAAGATTCCACAAACTTGTCCGGAGGGAGATGATGAAAGTCCAGATAATATCCCTCCCGGATAATGGCGAGGACCCACTGGTCCGACGTGATCTCGACCCATCTGGGGTAGAAGAGGGTTAACCTGCCCCCTATGGCTCCGTTCCCCAGATGAATCGGCGGATTCTCATTGAGAGGCGCGGCCGGGACCCAAGCCCAGGCCTGCTCCCCTCTTGCGCTGCTTGGTCCGAAAGGACTGATTCCTGGCCTGAGGACGTGGTGCCTGGTAGCGACCCCTGTAAGGAACAAAGCGCTGTGAACTCCTGCCCCTGGAGGGCCTTGGAAAGGCGCGCTGGCCCCTTCTGAACCGATCTTCCGGCACTCTAGGCACTGGAAAGGCACCCCATGTACTGGCCAGTTTATCAAGGTCGCAGCCAAATAGGAAAGAGCCCTTAAAGGGCAATCTGGTGAGGCGTGTCTTTGAAGGCGCATCAGCTGACCATCTCCGGATCCAGAGCTGCCTCCTGGCGGCTACGGAGGATGAGATCCCCTTAGCTTTTGTCCGGACCAGGTCTGACGCAGCATCCGTGAGGAACGAAAGAGCTGACTCCATGTCAGCTGCTGAAGCGTTGTTCCTAACCTGTGACAAACAGGCACGCGTCACCACTGTGCAGCAGGTCGTGATTCGCAAAGATAGAGCCGCCACGTCAAAGGTCTGTTTCAGAATGGCATCCAGTCGCCGGTCATGAGGCTCCTTGAGGGCCGTCCCCCCTTCGACTGGAATGGTAGTGCGCTTGACCACAGCGCTAATCAAGGCGTCCACCTGAGGGCACTCCAGCAGGTCCTGGATAGCCGGTGCCAATGGGTACATGCCCGTTAGGGCCCGGCCCCCTTTGAATGCGGCCGCTGGTGCCGCCCATTCTAAATCTATCAGTTGTTGTGCCGCTTGCAAGAATGGAAAATGGTGGGCTGTAGGACGAAGACCTTCCAGCAGGGGGTTCTGCGTAGTGGGTACCGTAGCGCTGGGACCTATTTTTAATTGTCTGCTTGACCTTTGGTTATTTACAAGAACTACTCAGAAAACTAATTTACTCTACTACTCTTTATTGGTTATCATTCACAATATTATTTTATATCATTCTATTATATCATTCTCAGCATACACAACATATGAACAAAATGAAACTGGATATATAGTGCAGTAGCAAAAAGTAATATATATATATACTTACATAATGGTTATAGCTAGCAAGGTTCTCGCGCAGGAACAAGAAAAAAAAATGTCTCTCTAACTCACTTCATTTCTGTTCCGCCTTATATAGGTTAAAAGGCAAATTCAGCATACCAGCTCCGCCAACTCCGCCAGACACTGAGACACTAGGTCGGAGAGATTCTCCTTAGGGAAGAAACGCCTCATGGTTCTATATGGCTCAATCCCTGGGGGAAGTTCCCCCTCGTCCGGGAGTTCGGACTCGTCCGATGAAACCTCCTGGTCTGTTTGATTCGGACTGTCCAGCGGCGGGAGGTCCCGCTCACGATAAGGGCTAGAGGGTCCAGGAACAGGATTCATAGGAGCCACCACCGCAGCGGCAGCCGCAGCAGCCACCACAGTCGCAGCCACCGCAGGAACCGCAGAAATCGCAGGAACAACAGGAACAGCAGGAACCGCAGGGCCTGGCCGGGAAGCCGTTTGCATCTGTACAAAGGCATGAATCCCCTTAAAGAGATCCACCCAGGAAATTGAAGCAGCCTCTAATCGCCGGGGTACAAGATCCCCCGGGATTCCCGATTGGTCGAGACTGCCCGCTAAATCCGGGGTAGCCCCTGGGGAACTGTCAGCAAATCGCGGCTGAGACCGGTCCTGGCCCGAGGGTCCCACGGCCTCCTCACATTGGGCACAGAGGGAGTCTGGCTCTTCACTGTGCATGGCTCTAAGCTGGCATGCAGAGCAGAGGCCAAGGGCTTTAATGCCTGAGGCAGGCGCCGCCGCCGCTGAAGACGCTGCGGCGTTCTGATCCATTGAAAAGTATGCGCTGAATGCTTAATAGAACAGGCGCACAATAATTATAATATGCGGCAGCAATATGCGCTGAATACAATAGGCGCCCAATAATAACAATATGCGGCAACAATATGCGCTTAATACAACAGGCGCGCAATAATAATAATATGCGGCAGCAATATGCGCTTAATACAACAGGCGCCCAATAATAACAATATGCGGCAGCAATAAGCGCTTAATCCAACAGGCGCACAATAATAATAATATGCGGCAGCAATATGCGCTTAATCCAACAGGCGCACAATAATAATAATAAGCGGCAGCAATATGTGCAATAAGTTCTCAGCCATAGGCGGCCATGAAAACAGCTCAATTGTATGCAATATGCACTCAGCAATATGCAGTTAGCAATACACGCTCAATGGCTTTCAATAGGCTCTCAGTAATAAGCGGTTAGCAATACACGCTCAATGGCATTCAATAGGCTCTCAGCAATAAGCGGTTAGCAATACACGCTCAATGGCATTCAATAGGCTCTCAGCAATATGCGGTTAGCAATACACGCTCAATGGCATTCAATAGGCTCTCAGCAATAAGCGGTTAGCAATACACGCTCAATGGCATTCAATAGGCTCTCAGCAATATGCGGTTAACAATACACGCTCAATGGCATTCAATAGGCTCTCAGCAATATGCGGTTAGCAATACACGCTCAATGGCATTCAATATGCTCTCAGCAACAGGCGGTTAGCAATACACTCTCAGTGGCATTCAATATGCTCTCAGCTCAGAACTAAGGCAATATACGCACAAGGAGGAATAAAGCCGCGCCTATTACGGGCGCTCAATACCTGAACAAGGCCCACAAAATGGCGCCCTCCACAGCGTGCCACGCCGCCGATCCTCTGCTCCTCGGAGACCAGAAATAAGAGATGTACGCCTTACCTGATCCGCGGCGCTTCCCAGCTGGAACCCGGGCGGTCTCCGGCTGCGGGGGGAGAGGGCAAGTACCTTCACCCCCACGTTTGAGGATATGCACCCGCTGCCTCGTCCACGCCGGGACCGAGGCGCCTCGAAAGCCTCACCCGAACCTCGCCCGGGGGCTGTGTCCCTGCCGTGATTCAGCCACCGGACCGAGGACTTACACCTCCGGGGGTATCACGGAAATCACCCCGGGAAACTCTACTGGGGGAGGGACCTTAGGGTATCACCGCAGGAGTGCGGGGCTCGATGCTGTAGAAGTTTTAGTAAGTAGAAAAAGAAAAGAAAAAAGTAGATTTGGAAAACACGCTCAACAAGCGTGCAGGCTCTCCAAACTGCTTTGGAGATGGAAATTACTAAGTTGCTACGCTTCCTGTGGGGATATATATACCCCGTGCTGACGTCAGATCCGTCTCCAACTGCTAGCACGCGGATACTATCCCATTCGTTCTGAGTCCATCTGGCTACACGCCAGGAAATTAGTTAGAAGAAAGTAGTTGGCTGATGAGATGAGATGAGCGAGATTACAGCAAGGTTCAGCTGAAGTTGGGTATGAAGGAGTGCACAAAGTGTAGCCCTTTTAAGGTCCAGCTAGATGAGGTGACATTGGAATGAGAGAAGGCCCAGGTTATGTCATGGGATCAGTGGTTGTGGTGGGAGAAAGAGATGGAGCTCTTGAGGCCTCTTCTCCCAGGCCTCGCAGTGACAGGGGAATTGGCACATTTAAAGGTGATCATGTCTATAGGCAAAAATGATTTCTATAGGCACAGGAACCCCCTCAGGAAGAATCAAGACTGACATGAGCAAGGACACGTTTTGGCACTGAAGTGTGCTGCCTGAAGCTATTTTCTACAATTTGAGAAGGTTGGGATAATGCCGAGTCAGCTGCCTGCAATTATAGGAAAGGAGTGTCCAATGCTTGAATCACTGCTGCCTCAGCTCCCTCCTCAGTCATCGGCAGTAGCCCGGGGGGGGGGGGGGGGGGGGGGGGAATTGGAGCACCCAGGCTCAGAGACAGTCTCCCAGCCCCAAGATGCTGACCCTGATTGCTAAGATGTTTGTCCATTTCTCCTTGGATTACAGCCCCAGCATAGGCTGTGTCTTTGTACTGCCCTTTGTATTTCACCATAATGTAAAAGGGAAGGAAAAAACTTTCACAGGGTATGAAGTAGAAGCGCTAGTCGACAGAGCTCTCTTAATGTCCTACCACCGCTGCCATTTTGCTCTCCTCCCTCCCTCAGCCAGTATCCCAGACCAGGTGTTCCTTTTTTTTTCCATCATCTACTGTCATTGTATTTGTATATTATTGGAAGTCACTGAGTTTCCTTAAAAATAAGTGTGGCACAAATAGAATGGAAATGACCTGATTATCTGCTTGCCTGATTTGATCTCAGTGTGCCTGTTAAATTTTGCAGTCATATCGCCCACTTTCCCATCAGCAATGACCCCTCCAATCTCATTCAAATCTTTTATGCAGTATACTGTATATTAAACTAGGGATAAGGAAATTATTTACTGGAAAAGCCATTCAGACACATTGATTTATGTTTTTCAAGTGTATAGCCCCAACATGAGATCCTAAAGGTCAGGGTCATGCCCAAAAATGACTATCTTGCATAGGCTCGGCGGCGCACACAAGCCCCGGGATGCAGGTATGTCCCAGGGTTTCAAAAAAGAGGTGTTCTGGGGGCGGGGACGTGGTCCGGGGGCATGTCCTGCAGTCCGGGGGTGTGGCTGAGTGCCCTGACACAGCGGCCTGTGTCGGGGGATGGTAAGCCGGTGTACGCAAGTTATGCCTGCCTCAGGCAGGCGTAACTTTTTCAAAGGTAGGGGGGGATTTAGTTAGGGCTGGGGTTGGATAGGGGAAGGGAGGTGAAGGTGGGGGGGGGCTGGAGAAAAAGTTCCCTCTAAGGCCGCTCCGATTTCGGAGCGGCCTTAGAGGGAACGGGGAAAGCCATTGGGGCTCACCCGGGCTTGGCGCGCGCAAGGTGCACATGTGTGCACCCCCTTGTGCACGCCAACTCTGGATTTTATAACATGCGCGCGGTAGCACGCACATGTTATAAAATCGGGTGTAGATTTGTTTGCGCTGGGTTGCGCGAACAAATCTATGCCCGCGCATAAGTTTAAAAATCTGGCCCATAGTCTTATAAAAAGCATTTCAAATCACAAATTTTCTTAGAATTGCATTCTACACAAAATGAATGAAAACATTTAAACAGCAGAAACCTCATATTAAATACTTCACATCATAAATGATTTCCTTTGCAATCTGAGAATGGGCCCTCTGTTTGTAGGGGGAAAAAAAGAGGCATAAATTCCTATATATCAAACACTTTTGCAAGCAGGAAGAAGCAAACAAAAGAAATATAGAAGGAATGGAAGGTCAGCTGGGCCCCGTGCACAGCTGGCCAGGATAATGTAGGCTCAGGCGCGTGTCGGGAGCAGGGTAAAGCGGGGGGGGGGGGGGGGGGGGAGCACATAAGGGAGGCAGTTAGGTCAGGCAGGGGTCAGGGGAAGTAGCAGAGGGCGTGGAGTAAGGAGGAGGGGTAGGCAAGGCACGGCTGCGGTGTTGGCAGGCCGTAATTGGTGGGAAGCCCAGAGGGGGATCTTGAGGGGGCGGAGTCTCGGGGCAGGGCGGCGTTGGTTTCACTTCGCCGCGACTGCCCTGAGAGCCGGTCGACTGTTTTTCTTTTCTGGCTGCGCTTTAAAAAAAAAAAAATAATAATAAAATAAAAATAAAACAAGGCAAGTGATAATTTTGTGGGCAGCTGGAAGGATTGGAGCGGTGGGCTCTGCTGACTTTGGACGGCTCTCCGGGCCTTCGTGTTGAAGGCATTCGCGCCGGGTCTGATGGAGTCGGAGGAAGCTGCCTCTGTGCCCGGGGAGCTGGAGGAGGGCGGTGACTTGCCGCGACGGGAGCTCGTGTCCGTCCCCTTTGCGGCGGATTGGGTGAGTTCTGTGCCGCTCGGGGTGGCCGGAGTTGGGGGGCTGATGGCGGTGGAGGGTGGGGGTGTCGGCGACGGGGTGCGGCTGAGTCCGCGGCGGGACGGCGGTCCTGGTCGTGGGAGGGCAGGGCGTGGCGCCGGTAGTGTGCGGGCTTCGCGGGCTTCCAGGTCGCGATCGCGGGCGCCGGGCAGGGGGAGAGGGACGGGGGGCGCGGTTTCCCGAGCTGGCGTGGAGCGTAGCTGGCGGTGTGGGGTGTGAAGGTCCTGGGCAGGGCCTGGGGACGGCTGGTGGTGCTGCGGGGGGTGTAGCCGGGGGTAGCGGCTTGGCGGGGCCGGTAAGGGCACTGAGGCGGAGCGGGGTAGGTCGGCGTGCAGCTTCTGGGCCGCCTTCGCGTGCCGTTTCCCTTGGCGGGGATGTCCCTGAGGGGTGGCAGGCGGGGTGGCCTCGGGCAGATGCGAGGGGGGGCTTCGGGGAGCTGGGTTGGCAGGAGGGGCGGGAGGACTTGATGGCCTGGGGGGGGGGCGTCGGGCCAGCCATCTGTTGCATGGCTGGAGGAGCGGGGTCCGATGGCCCGGGAGGGGCCTGTTGCAGGCCGGGGGGGTGCAGCGTGGAGCGTGAATGGCGGGGAGTTGGGGATGCGGGATTCCCTTGTTTTCCCGCCCGGCACAGCGGGTTCCCTTTCCCCTCGAGGCTCCAGTGGGGGTAGGGGTCGGTCTGGGGACTTTGTTCCTCGGTCTGGGCCTGGTTCGGGGCGCGGGGAGTCGGGGGCGGGAGCCGCGGCTCCTGTTCTTGGTCCTGGACGGGCGGCGGGTGTGGTCGGGGAGCTTGGGCTGGTCTCTCCTGTCCCTGTTTGTGTTCCTCAGCAGGACTTGACGGGTGCGGAGTGGGAAGAGCCTGGGTCGTCGAGGCAGGAGGCTTGGCGGAATGCGCCACCCGGTGAGGAGGGACGGGCGCCTAGGCCTTTGGCTGCAGCGCCAGGCTTGCTTGCAGTGGATCGGAGGACGCCGGGTGAGTTGGTCTTCTTTCCCACCGCAGGTGTTCGCGAGGGATCTGAGGGGGGACACCCCGGGGGGATGGGGTTGAAGCGGACGTCGGTGGGGGGGGTTCGGCAGCCCATGGATGGCGAGGTTGACCCGAAGGATGGGGGGGGTCGGGCGAGGAAGGTTCGTGCGAAGAAGTCCAAGTCAAAACGGCGGCGCGCACGGGATAGTTCGTCGGGGTCTTCGTCTTCTTCTTCGTCGTCCTCGACCTCCTCGTCTGACTCTGCGGGGTCGGTGAAGGCGGCTTCTAGGTCCGGGGGGGCGGTGCGGGGTACCCCGGCCTTGGTCGCGCTTACGGAATTATGGGAAGAGGTGCCCCGGGCAGTCCGGAAGAAGATACGGCGCCGTAGGTTCGTTGATATTTTTAAGCTGCTGGAGGGGCGTCGGGGGAGGAGGAAGGACAAGAAGAAATGGGACAAAAGTGGGCGCTTTCCCGGGTCGCGGGTGCCGATTGCGCGGAATATCCATAACTGGATGCGTTCGTTTTTGAGGCTGGCGAGCGTGATTGGTCACTATGACCCATCGCAGTATGGGCCTCTGTTGGCATACGGGGATGCGATTTTGGCTGCTAGTAAGACCTATGAAGGCTGGTCGTGGCTAAACTACGACGAGCGCTTCCGGGACCGGATGGAAGAAAACCGGTTTATGTCCTGGGGTACGCAGGATGTCGGCTTGTGGTTGACGCAAATGGCCTCCAAAGTCCCCGGGGGGGGGTTTGGGGGTGGGTGCGTTGCAGGGGGTAGCTTCTTTTCGGCCATTTCGTCCGGGGTTCCCCGCGGCTAGTGCGGGGAAGGCTGGTGCGGGGGGGCAGTGACGTCTGTTGGCGGTTCAACAGATCCCAATGCATGTTTACGGACTGCAAATTCCGGCACGCGTGCGCGTCTTGTGGTGGGGGGCACCCCGCGTTCAAATGTGTTAGGAAGCCGGGAGATGGCTCGGGGCCCGCTCCTGGGCCGAAAGGGGCAGGTAAGTAACCGTTTCGGTAGGGCGGCCACTCCTGTCCGCATAGAAGCGATGCGTCCGTGGTTGCAGGGGTACCCGATGGCAGGGATGGCGGAAGTGTTGTTGCGGGGTTTTACACGGGGGTTTCGGATCCCGTGTTCGGGGGGGGGGGGGGACCAGTGGGTGGGGGGTTGCGTTGTCCTTCGGTGACCCGTTTGTCTCACGTAGTGCGGGCTAAATTGCAGGCGGAGATTGATTTGGGTCGTATCGCGGGTCCTTTTGCGGAGCCCCCGTTTCCGGACTTGGTGCTTTCACCATTGGCGGTGGTGCCTAAACGGGAGCCGGGTAAGTATCGTTTGATTCATAACTTGTCCTTTCCTGAAGGGGGCTCTGTGAACGACGCTATTCCCAAGGAATTGTGCGGGGTGCGTTATGCTTCATTCGATTCGGCCGTCCGGGTGATTTTCCGTTGTGGCCAGGGTGCGCTGCTGGCAAAGGTTGACATCGAGGCGGCTTTCCGATTGTTGCCCGTAGATCCTGAGAATTTTCGTTTGTTGGGTTTTCGTTTCCAGCGGGGCTTTTATTTTGATATGTGCATGCCAATGGGTTGCTCCATAGCGTGCGCTTATTTTGAGGCGTTTAGCTCCTTTTTGCATTGGGTGGTGGAGTGCCGCTCGGGGTCTTCAAACATCGTTCATTATTTAGATGATTTTCTGCTGGTGGGTGCTGCGGACACGGACGCATGTGCGGAGTTGTTGCACTGTTTCCAGGCGGTCGCTCTGGAATTTGGGATTCCTCTTGCGGGGGACAAGACGGAAGGGCCTTGCACTACTTTGGTGTTTTTGGGGATTGAGGTGGACTCGGTCGCGATGGAGTCGCGTTTGCCCCTGGAGAAGGTTGAGCGTTTGCGGGGTCTGGTGAGCTCCGCGTTGCGTCGGCCCAAGTTAATGCTTGTCGAGCTGCAATCGCTGGTGGGGAGTCTCAATTTTGCGTGTCGGGTGATTCCGATGGGTCGGGTTTTTCTGAGACGGTTGACTAGGGCCACGGCGGGGGTGGGGAAGAAGCATTACAGGGTTCGTGTGACCAGCTCGATGAAGGAAGATTTGCTGGTGTGGGATCGGTTTTTGGTTGGGTTTAACGGGATTGCGTTCTGGCAGGAGGATCCGCTGTCCAACCACGACCTGGAGTTGTTTACGGACGCGGCGGGCTCTTTCGGTTTTGGTGCCTACTTTCATGGGGCGTGGTGCGCGGCGGCGTGGCCGGAGGATTGGGTGGTGTCTGGTACTACAAGGAATATTACGTTCCTTGAGCTTTTCCCGATTGTGGTTGCCTTGCACATTTGGGGGGATAGTTTGAGAGACAAGAGGGTTGTGTTTTGGTGTGATAACATGGGAGTGGTGGAGGTTATCAATCGGCGGGCTGCTAGGTGCCTCCGGGTGTCTGACTTGTTGAGGGAGTTGGTGCTGCGTTGTATGTCGTGCAATGTGACAGTTTGGGCCCGTCATGTGCCGGGGGTTGCTAACGGTGTGGCTGACTCTCTTTCTCGTTTCCAGTGGGAGCGATTTCGAGAGTTGGCCCCGGATGCGGATCCTTCCGGAGCAGTGGTACCGTCTTTCCTCTGGAGCTTGGGTTCCCCGAAGCCTGGAGAATGCTGCGGGCTTCACTAGCCCCTTCAACGTGGGCAAGTTACGTGGGAGGTGCTCGGAAGGTTTCGGTTGTGTTGTCTGCGGCGGGATGGGGTGGGGGCCCTGTTTCGGATGTTGCCCTTCTTCGCTTCCTGGAGCACAGTAAGGCGGCCGGCTTCTCTAGAGCGGCGGTGGCTCGGCAGTTGTCTGGTTTTTCCTTCTTTATGAGGGCGCATGGCTGGGGTTTTCCTTCGGGAAGGTTTGTGGTTCGGCGTGTGTTGGCCGGTTGGGCTAAGGCGGTGGGCAGGAGAGTAGACACACGTCTCCCGATCACGCATGATATTTTGTTGCGATTGCTGGCTGCGTTGCCGAGTATATGTTTTTCTTGTTACGAAACGGGTCTTTTCCGAGTGGCGTTTGTTTTTGCCTTTTTCGGGGCTTTTCGGATTAGCGAGTTGGTGGCTCGGTCCGCAACCAGTGCGGATTTTCAGGGTTTATTGGCCAGGCATGTGACGGTTACTAATCGTTCGGTGTCCATTTGTATCCCGCGGTCCAAGACGGATCAGCAGGGTAAGGGGTTGTCTGTGGTGTTGTGTGCTGTGCCGGGATTGCCATCGTGCCCGGTGAACAACGCGGTGCATTATTGCCGGGGGCGGGCGTCGGGGCCGGCGCAGTTTTTGATTCATGAGAACCTGCGCCCGCTGACTAAGTATCAGTTTGAGGTGGTTCTGCGTTCGGCGTTGTCGTCATTGGCTTGGATGTTGGTCGTTTTGGGACCCATTCGTTTCGGATTGGGGCAGCGACTGCCGCGGACTCCGCTGGCTTGTCCGGGGAGGTGATTCGTAGGATTGGGCGGTGGCGTTCGGACTCGTTCCGCAGTTATGTGCGTCCGGGTCAGGGGCAGTTTTGAACGGGTCTAACTCTGTTTTTCCTTCCAGGTGCGGAGTCTGCAGGACATGCTGGGTGGATCCTTGGGCACTCTTTCACCTATTGGGCGCACAGGCATGCCTGCGGACGGCCATACGGGCCGCATCTGGACTTACAGACGCGGGGGGTTGCTTTGCACTGGTTGGGGCGTCGGGGTATGGTGTGGGCCGAGCTGCTTCCTTGCGTGCGGGAGGGTTTGGAGCGGCTCGGTGCCCCTAGGGCGTTGGTAATTCATTTGGGAGGGAATGACTGGGGCAAAATGACGGGACGGCAGTTCATCAGTATGGTCCGTCAGGATCTGATGTTGGTATCTCTGCTGTTGCCGTCCACTGTTTTGCTTTGGTCGGATATTATCGCCAGGCCGGCTGAATTGGATAAGGTAATTTGGCGCAGGAGCAGATCCAAGGCGAACCAGCAAATTGGCTCGTGGCTGGTTTTCCGGGGCGGGCGGCATATTAAGTATGATTGGTCTTGGGGGACGGCCACGGGACTTTTTGGCAAGGATGGAGTACATCTGTCCTTTATCGGAATGGACTTATTCCTTAATTCAATTCAGGAGGCCTTGGAGACGGTATTTCCCTTGTAGTTGGGCCGCATCTTTGGGGGGCACGGGACATGTATGCCCGTGTCTGTGGCGGATGGCCCGAGCCGGTACAGCTTGTATAGCATAATGAGTAAGATGGAATTATGTGGTAATTAATGAACGGTGGACAACTGGGATAGTTGTCGGATGTGGATTCCTTGCTCGTCAGTGGCGGGAGTCCCCTGGTCTGGCTCCTTGCTCGTCAGTGGCGGGAGTCCCCTGGCCTGGCCCCTTGCTCGTCAGCGGCGGGGGCCGCCGGGTTGGCTCCTTGCTGGCAGATGGCGGGGGCCGGAACCCGGGAAGGGTCGAGGAACGAGCCGTATGGCTGGCGGGGGATCGTCCTGCTAGAGGAGTGGCGGACGATGGTCGGAGATGTTGTTAAAATGTTATGTTAATTCAATGGCTCGGACCTCCAAGTTATTAAAGCTGCGGCCCAGTTAACCCAAAGTTTGTTGTCAGTTGCATTTATTCAAGGTGTGAACGGGGGTGGATGCGAACGAGCGATGTCCTGGATGCCTGCATTATGGAAGGTCAGCTGGGCCCCGTGCACAGCTGGCCAGGATAATGTAGGCTCAGGCGCGCGTCGGGAGCAGGGTAAAGCGGGGGGGGGGGAGCACATAAGGGAGGCAGTTAGGTCAGGCAGGGGTCAGGGGAAGTAGCAGAGGGCGTGGAGTAAGGAGGAGGGGTAGGCAAGGCACGGCTGCGGTGTTGGCAGGCCGTAATTGGTGGGAAGCCCAGAGGGGGATCTTGAGGGGGCGGAGTCTCGGGGCAGGGCGGCGTTGGTTTCACTTCGCCGCGACTGCCCTGAGAGCCGGTCGACTGTTTTCCCTCCCACCCACCCTTTTCTAATTTGTTTGGTTTGTACTTGTTGTTTCCTTGTTTGTCGCAGTTGGCGGATGGCCCGAGCCGGTACAGCTTGTATAGCATAATGAGTAAGATGGAATTATGTGGTAATTAATGAACGGTGGACAACTGGGATAGTTGTCGGATGTGGATTCCTTGCTCGTCAGTGGCGGGAGTCCCCTGGTCTGGCTCCTTGCTCGTCAGTGGCGGGAGTCCCCTGGCCTGGCCCCTTGCTCGTCAGCGGCGGGGGCCGCCGGGTTGGCTCCTTGCTGGCAGATGGCGGGGGCCGGAACCCGGGAAGGGTCGAGGAACGAGCCGTATGGCTGGCGGGGGATCGTCCTGCTAGAGGAGTGGCGGACGATGGTCGGAGATGTTGTTAAAATGTTATGTTAATTCAATGGCTCGGACCTCCAAGTTATTAAAGCTGCGGCCCAGTTAACCCAAAGTTTGTTGTCAGTTGCATTTATTCAAGGTGTGAACGGGGGTGGATGCGAACGAGCGATGTCCTGGATGCCTGCATTATTCAATTCTCAACCCACTGGTTCATGGGGAGGGAAAGTGTTTACCAGTGGGAAAATTGCCCTCCCCCCTCAATGTGGATAAAAGTGCTTGTGGATATTTTATCTGCAGTGGAAAAGGTGGAGAGGGGGAGGGAGAGTTCATTCAGGGCTTTCGGTGGGTATATTTTCACCTGCTTCAAAGCAACAGTAAATGCACTCACCATGAATGGTGCCCTGTTCCGGCAGCCGCTGTCATTTTCAGAGGCATGTTTCTCTTTGAAAATGAGGCTGCTGTCCCGTGAGTTTTAACATTGCCCTATAAATGTTTTACAGTCAAAATCACTTAAATATTACAGGTCTCCTTTAGTACTTAATAGTATTTCCCAAGAAATGCCTTTCACAGTTGATTAGAAGGAGACAGCACAGCTTTCCACCATCCCTCTCCCACCACAAATAAAGTATTACAGTTCCTGTGCAATCATCGCTGGCATTGAACCCGAAGTAGCAAAGCCTATAGTATTACAATTCCAAAACAACAGACAGAAAGGATTTAATAACAGTGTTCTGGAAACAAGCAATTAAAACAAAACAAAACAAAAAAAAACCTGAACAGCTCTGCAATGTTTTCTTCATTTGTGTAATGATTGATTTTATTTTATTAGTAAGCATGCTTAAGGATAAAATCAATAGAGCAGCAGTAAAGCAGTCAAATTCCAGATGGACTGAAGAATTTAGAATTGAAAACAGCAGAAGTATCATTCGCTTATAATGTTCACTGACTTTAATGACCATACTTTAAGCTAATTCACAAGCTCATTGCACTGGATCTCAATATCCCCTTTCGACCACATATACCATCCAGACCGGTGAGAGCCGCTTATAAAGATACTCTCCTCGCCCCACCCATCAAAACTTCTCTAAATAAACGATCTCTATCTACAGCAGGTCCCGTGCATTGGAATTCTCTACCTCCAGAACTCCGGCAAGAAATATGCCCAATCACATTTACAAAGAGACTCAAAACTTGGCTATTCGAACAAGCTTTTAACTTATGCCAATAATTCCCTTTTACCTCACTTCACTTTCCTACGAGCAATTCCATCAGACTCCATCAGACTTTAGTTTCAGCTCAGTGTTCCAACACCGCAATCTACCAATCCAATCATGTAATTAGAGTACCAAGACTTTAAATTAGCCCATATACACCTAGATCTTTATCCAGATCAACTCCAATTCTTCAACAGACTCTTATAACTCTTCCATTTATTCATTGCACGTTTTTTCCCCAGTTACTTGATCCTAGTTTATCTTCCTTGTTCTATGTAATCACATTCTTATATGCTTGTTTAATGTTTCAATGTAAACCGAAATGATATGTAACTCTGCTACATGAATTGCGGTATATAAAAATGTTAAATAAATAAATAAATAATAATCTGCATCTGACCCAGTCATTCAATTTGAAAAACAATTTGATCAAAACACCTTTCAAATTATGTGCAAACAAAAATTGTAAATGTATAATATTTGTTCTCCAAGATAGGTCAGAGAAGCCATCTTAGTTGCCTTGACTGGAATGTTATTTCCCATGGAGAAGTAAATCAGTAAACAGTGTTTTTATTTCTTTATTTTTTTGAGTCAGCAGCCATGTACTTCTTAAATAAAAAAGATAACAAGGAAATCCTAAAATGGGACTTTCCATGCCTAAAGTCTTAGATTAAACCTAAATGCAATAATATAGAAAGAAACCACAGCAAGATAAAAGGAAGGGGTAAATTCTCAAAGGTTTTGTTGGGATCTACATGCATAAGCTAAGGAGTTGTGGGAGATTTGTTGAATCCACATTAGTGGAATTCCACTTATTGGAAAGCACGTGTACTTTCACGACATGCTGAATTAAACAGAGGCAATCTGGGGAAGTGAAGGAGGCATTTTGGTGGCATGATTGGAAATTGTGCATAAAATTAAGTTTCATAAAAATAACATGTGAAGTAGGAATGCCGCCCACCAATGCACATACTTTACCCCATTGTTCAACACTCTGCATAATTTTAGCCACATGCTAAAACGATCTTCAGACACGATGCACGTGGGCACCTTGTGTTTGACAACTGTCTGGATTTACATATGCTTTTGCGGTCAGTAGCCCTCCTGAAAACTTATTTTTAAGAGGGTAATTTTTAAAAGTCATTTACCTAAGTAAATGGCAATTGCTCTTTGAAAATTGTCCTCACTGTATGCAGGTAAGGTATGGGTGCTACAGAATGTATCTGCTTTTCCTCGCAACTTTGCGGAGGTGCTTCTGGGGCAGTGAGGCCGGGGGGGGGGGGGGCAACAAGGCACGTACACGCATTTTTTTTATTTTCAAAGTTATGTACATTGTTTTTCAGGGAAACAGCAAACACAGAAACACAGCTGCAAATCTCTGTAGAGACTTTTTTTGCCCTGGGCAATTTTCAAAGGGAAAGTTTATGCAGACTTTCCCTTTGAAATGCGGTAGGAAGCTGGCAGATAAAAATTCCCCATGGACTTTGCATCAAATTAACGCTTATTTTTGAAACTTGCTCCATAACAGAGTAATTTTCAAACAGCCCCCATAGGGTAAAGGCTGCATGCACATTGCACATGCAAACATTACTGAATATTTTCAAAATTAACTTGCATGCATAGGGGTTCACTTTCAAAATCCTTGAGTAACTGGCCAAGTATGTGCACACATTACCTCTTGTAAAGTTACACCAACTGTTCAAAGGGCATAACTTTGTGCATAAGTTTTAAAATCCGAAAGTATGTGTGTTAAATTCCATCTCCGGCCCCTGGAATGCCTCTCTGCAGTCCACATAAAAGTACATACAGAATGCACTGTATGTAATAGGGTACATACTGGGTATGTTTACGTGTACAGAACCTGGGCTATTTTAGAATATACATATATCCATTCATAAAACCAGGTTTCATGTGTAAATAACTTTGAAAATAACCCTTTAAATGTCCATGTATAGATTATATGAGATGAATTTTTGATTTGTCCTAACAGTAGGCAGAACTCTGGTAACAAAAATACCATAATTTTGGACAACTAATCAGAGTTGAACTTCTTACACAAATAATCCTGACTTATTGCTGAAATTATTGCCAACAACAACAAAAAAGCAAATGTCTTTGGACATGTGAAGAGAATCCATCTGCTATTAAAATGCTAAACAATTCCTTAAAGATCCTGGCACCTACGTCCACTTAACAAACTGCACATGTTCACATTACAGATGAAAAATGGTTCGGAAACAATCATATGTCACCAAGTTCTTGCAGTTTTGGCAGATATGTAACCTGCTTTTTTTTTTAAGGATAAATCTAATGTCAGTTTTCCATTGTCAGCTACCCAGATACTTTAAAGATGCTTATTGTTACATCCAGTAAAACAAAAGCATTCTGCTGCTGTTCCTTATATCACACAAGTACAGTATTAAAGACCTTAAAGCATGAACCTTGGCTAAAAACACGCTAGCTGCATAATCACATCACTTGGCTTTTGCACGGTCACACTCAGCAGGAATTCTTTTTTTCACTCAACATTTTGGGCCTGATTTTAAAAAGCATTTACATGTTTAAAATTTGGTTTTACACATGTAAAGGCACTTTACCCATGTAAGTAGGCATTTGAAAATGGCTACAATAGTAGTTATATTTACACATGTAAATCCTTTTGAAAATTACCCCTTAAATTTTTATTAGGTTGCATATGTGATACAAAATACACTAGATGTTGATCATCATCCAAGTCATACACAAATATTTAGGGATCAAAGTGCCAGAAAAAACTGATGATTTATCACATACACACAGGAATGTTAATATAATTTTCCACCATAGGAGACGGTATAGCGCTATAAAGTTTCATGGATCCAATTTTAAAGGATTCAATAAATCAAACTTGAGATCATCACATTCTTCATTTATTAAGTGATATTTTTGCAGAGAAGTCTTTAGGACCCCCGACAAGGACTGTGTTTCGCCACAGGGGCTGCGTTGGGAGGGACAAAGCCGAATGGTAGAACAGTGGAATGTGTGATTTGAGATGTGAATGTGAAGCGTCAGAATTCAATGTTGAGCCCTACAGAGGAGGTCCAAAACAACTTGCAAATAGGCAACGTGGCTTTAAGAACGGGTTTCAACCGAAACTTTCAAATTTTAACCAGCAACTGGAAACTTGCAGTTAGGCAATGTGGCTTTAGGAACGGATTACAACTGGAACGTTCAGATTTTAACCGATTCGACGGAAAAGTATGGCGCCTCCGCAATATAATTTTCCAAACATCACTCAGTATAAATATATTTCAAGTATGAAAAGTTATACAAGTTGCAAAATAACATTACTGCAAAAGACAAAGAGATTCAAAAACAAGTTGAATAAAGGCATCCCCCACATATCATTAGGGCATCCTACATTCAACAGCAAGTATCTCAGACATCATTATCTTATACAAAATACTGTAGAATCCCATCAAAGCAGTTGGTAAACACAGTTTTTCATGCAGCACCATATAACTGAAAACGGGCACCCAAAGTTTATATACTTTTCATTCAAGATGAAAAGGTAGGGCAGCAGTCAATTCTTCCACAACAGCCATCTCCTATATTGTGGACAATCCCATGGATTTCTTTAGAATTTTGTTAGCACAAGTCAGGAAACTGCAGGTAGCACATTTTCTATACTTAGAATTCTGTATATTTTATAAGTAACGTATCAAAAAGAACAAAAGACAATTTCCACTACAACATTTCCTTTTTTGATACAGTTTGTTGTAGTGGAAATTGTCTTTTGTTCTTTTTGATACGTGTCAATTTACATGAACATGGCGGGAACAGAACCATTAAAAACTTTGAGCTTCACAGACGCCGACCTACAAGCTCTTCTAACTAAACCATCTAACTTTTTGACTCATACTGCTCCTGAAGAAAATAAGTGGGATAATCTATTAAAGTTGATGCAACGATCGGTCCGTACAATGTTACATGCAGACACATTATTAGAATACTGTCGCTGTCAACGGATTCCAAGAGGGCTTCGAGTTATTAAAGCACCACATTTGTATAGAGAGGATCCTGAATTTGTGGATAATTGGAATGCTATCCTCAATAAATGTAGCTTGGATCTGATGATTCTGATCATCAGAACAGCACAAAAATACGATATAGAAATCCAACAAGAAATTAATACAATGAAAGAGGCATTAGCAGCAGCAGAAGAAACTACTGCATACAATGATCAATTGTTGGCAGCACAAGAATCGAGTGAAAAATTACGAGGGGAAATTAAGAAAATGAAAATAGAAAAATTTAATCGTGACGAACGTGACTACACCAAGGGGTATGTGTACCCATGGATGGTAGAAGATTAAGACAAAGACAAGGCAGAAGGGCGAAAAGTAACTTTTGACACCAATAGTGATGGCTCTTCTGGAGATGAAATTCAACCGCGATATCAACGACGGAGATATAATATTCCTTCAGAAGATGAATCTGATTCTAGGGCGAGAAATGAATCTACATCACAAATCAAGACCAGCATTTTTTATCCTCTCGAGGTCGATCAGGATGCCGTCCATATCGAGGCAGAGGCAGATCCTGGAGAAACGAAATGACAACCAATTCGAGACAAACTCGATCTCAAACAACCAGGAATGCTTAGTTTTAAATCTTTCAAAAAGCATTCTATCTACAACACAACTGAAGGTGCTGAACAAGGGCTTAACCTTTGTGCCAACTCCCAAACCTAAACTATTTGACTTAGAAGTTGCTATGCTTTATATAAATTTGTAAGGAAACTTTACATTAAACATTTCTTTGCTGACCAACCTGAAAACATTGACATTTCGATTTTGAAAAACCCTTCAGTTTGGGTTCCACCAGGTCCTCCTGATTCTATCATTTTTTCCTTCCATCAGCTGGTGTTGCGACAACTACGTGATCAATTTACTGACAACAATTATTTTTGTAATTTGACGTCAGAAGAATTTCGTGCCATACAAGATTTGAGAGAAAATTCCGACTTAATCATCAAACCGGCTGATAAAGGAGGGAAAATTGTTGTGATGGATAGGACTCAATATTCTAATGAGGTCAATCGCCAGCTATTGAACAGGACATTTTATCTCCCTCTACAAGAGGATCCTACGATGTGTATAGTAGAGGAAATAGAAAATCTTGTACAAGAGGGAGAAAAACGAGGGTTTCTTACATCTAAAGAAAAATTTTTTTTGATTAAAAAGCATTCGATGGTTCCCATTTTCTATCTATTACCAAAGATCCACAGGACCGTCCATAATCCACCTGGGAGACCTATTGTTTCCAGTAAAGATTCTCTACTGGAACCACTATCAAAATTCGTGGACACATTCCTAGCCCCTTTTGTGTCTGAATTACCATCATTTATTAAAGATTCACAACAAGTTATTGTTTTTCTAGAGAACATTCAATGTGACACCAGTGATTTACACTTGGTTACTCTGGACGTCGAGTCCTTATACACTTCTGTACCGCAGAATGAAATGATGGAGATTGCAATGATGTATTTTGAGTCTAGAATCCGTCCACAACGGGTGCCTTCTGAATTTTTAGAGTCTCTATTACGCATTGCTTTGACAAAAAATTATTTTGCATATGAAAATAATTATTTCCAACAGATTTGTGGCACCGCGATGGGTGCCACGATGGCCCCAGATCTGGCCAATTTATATAAGGGTGCATTTGAGCAAAAATGGATCACTGACAACCAACCATTTTTTCAGAATATTTTTGCATGGAGAAGGTACATAGACGATGTTCTGATTTTATGGCGTGGAACTCGAGCGCTATTTGATGATTTTTTGATATGGCTAAATTCTTGTAATACCAGCCTTCATTTTACAGCTTCGTTCCAGTCACATGTTATTACTTTTTTGGATATTACTATTACAAAGACACGAATGGGTTTTACAACTTCAGTATATCGAAAGCCAGTAAGTAGTAACACCTTCCTACATTTCAATAGTGCCCATCCCCGGAGCCTAAAAGAAAATCTGCCTGTGGGACAGTTCTTTAGAATCCGTCGTCTCTGCTCCTCCCAAGATGATTTTATAAAACAGGCTAAGATTTTAAGTGCACGTTTTATAAAGAGGGGCTACCCAAAAAAAAAAATGTGTAAAGAAGGTGTTTCTCCGAGCTAAATACACCAACAGAGATTGGTTATTTTTACCAAAAGACAGAACACCAGAAGAATTGGTAACATGTGTAGTGCCCTTTTCTCCTATGGCATCCACATTCAAGCAATCATTCATCAACATTGGTCAAAATTACAATATCATAATGAATTCCTTTCACGACCTAGATTTACATACATGAGAGGTTCTAATTTGAAGGACCAACTAGTGCATTCAGACTCCACGGTTTTTCCATTTAAATACAATGCTGGGTCACACACAGCGTGTGGCACCTGCTCTGTATGTAATAATATGATCATCGCTACAGACATTCATTTTGAGAATCCATCTTTTACAATACAATTAAAACATCATACTACTTGTAAATCTGCTGGTGTCATTTACATGATTCAGTGTCCATGTAAGATGACATATGTCGGTAAAACCACAAGACAACCGAGGACCCGTATCATCGAGCATCGCTCAAGTTTAGTCACTCAACGTTTGACTGCACCCATAGTTTCCCACTATTTGGCAAAGATCACAAGTTTGAAGATCTACGAGTCTGTGTACTGGAGCAAATTTTACCACATTGGCGTGGGGGTGACATTAATAAAAAATTATTGAAAGCGGAACAAAGATGGATATACTGTTTGGACACCCTCCACCCAAAAGGACTAAATGCAGAATTAGAGCTCAATGTTTTCTTGTGACAGAAAACTTGATACCTACGTCATACCCATCTATGACGTGTGCAATCCTGATTGGCTAATAGCTATATATAAGCTGACGTCTGTTGTCAAAATGGTCTCTGTTCCTTTTGTGTAAAGAGATGGTGAGACGAGACTCGTCCGGTTTGAAGGTTTGATTGCAATCCGCTCCCAGATAAGTGATTGTTCTGTTTATATATACAAGTTTCTAAAAAGACTTATTTAATTTTTTATATACAGGAATTGATTTGACAGAGAAAGGTTTTCTATATTTTCGTTGAAGATCCTGCACTCGCACAGCTCCTGATGAAGCAGCTTTCGCTGCGAAACCTCGGCCGTATGTTGAGCTTGATATAAACAATCTTTGATATTAGCAGTGCTATCTGGAATAGAAGACTTAATGCTTTATAGTAAATTCATATAAAAATTGAAAAAGAAAAAGAAAATATAAGTAAATAAGACTACATAAAGTTTCATTCCTGCCGCAAATGATTAGAAGTCCGGGCGGTTCTCGTTTTGAAAATACAGAGAACACGCCGTCAGGCTTGATGATGCGGTTCAACTACAATTAAAAACAATAATTTGAATATATTTATTATACAAATACCAGTTAAACTCTGGGTATCGGTGATTGAATACAAGTTCCTGTTGATTTGACATTTCCTTTTTTGATACAATATATTTTATAAGTAATACATGTTTTCAGTGCTCTTTTTGGAATCCAGATGTCATTCTTCCTTGCTGCATCAAGCTGAATATGCCTTTCACCCCACTCTGGGCCCTACGTACTAAGCATTATTCCCATCGACATAAGCTGGAAAAATCCTTTAGTATATCTGGCTCATATGATTTACATTACACTAATTTATTTATTTATTTAAAATTTTTATATACCGGCATTCATGATACAATCACATCATGCCGGTTTACATAGAACAGGGGTGTACAAAGAACAAATGAGTAACCTATTAGTGAGGAGGAAGCAGTTACAAATAACAAGGTACTAGAACTGGGAGTAGAGAAGAAAGGGAGATATAATGATATATTTGTTTAATTTCTAGTAATTTGTACCATTAAAAGGAAAGAAAATGCAACAAAAGGACATTATTATGATGCAGTCATATCACTATTCTCTGTCCATCCACTTGAATCTTCCTCTCTGTATGGAAAATGGCGCTGGCAGGAGATCGACTGCAGGAGGTCGTTCAGCGGGGGTTCCGGACCCCGGCTGAACGACCTCCTGCAGTCGATCTCCTGCCGGCGCCATTTTCCGTAAGGAAAACAATTCGCGGCAGGAGATCGCTCCCGGACCCCCGCTGGTCCCCCAGGGACTTTTGGCCAGCTTGGGGGGGCCTCCTGACTCCCACAAGACTTGCCAAAAGTCCAGCGGGGGTCCGGAACGACCTCCTGCAGTCGAATCGTGTTGGTCTATGGCCGCCGCCATTTTGCGCCGCCATTTTGCAAAATGGCGGCGCAGAATGGCGCCGGCTGAAGACAACACGATTCAATTGCAGGAGACCGTTCCGGACCGCCGCTGGACCCCCAGGTAATTTAAGGCATTTGGGGGGGGTTCGGGAGGGTGGGGATTTAATTTAAAGGGTCGGGGGTGGGTTTTAGGGTGTTTTAGTGTGCCGGTTTTCCTGCCCTCCCCCTTCCCCCGATTTAGCTATGGACCGCCGCTGGACCCCCAAGTAATTTAAGGCATTTGGGGGGGTTCGGGAGGGTGGGGGATTTAATTTAAAGGGTCGGGGGTGGGTTTTAGGGTGTTTTAGTGTGCCAGTTTTCCTGCCCTCCCCCTTCCCCCAATTTAGCTACGGACCGCCGCTGGACCCCCAGGTAATTTAAGGCATTTTGGGGGGGGGTTCGGGAGGGTGGGGGATTTAATTTAAAGGGTCGGGGGTGGGTTTTAGGGGGTTTTAGTGTGCCGGTTCACGATTTTAATGATTTTCACGATACTCTAAACACCCAAACGGCGACGATACAATTCCCTCCCCCTCCCAGCCGAAATCGATCGTTAAGACGATCGAGGACACGATTCACATCTCTAGTATCTACAGTTCAATGGGCTGCAGAATTCAAGGCAGCATCATTTTATCAGAGGCCAATCAGGTCATACAAACCTGATCGATTTCTTCAGTTGGGTGACAAAAGAATTAGATAAAGGAAATTCCCTGGATATGGTTTACTTGGATTTCAGCAAAGCTTTTGATACTGTCCCACATAGGTGGCTCGTGAATAAACTAAGCAGCCTGGGAGTGGGTCCCAAGGTGAAAGACTAGATTAAAAACTGGTTGAGTGATAGATGATAGACGCTGATAGTAAATAGAATTCACTCTGAGAAGACAGCAGTGATTAGTGCAGTCCCTCAGGGGTCAGTCCTGAAGGGTTAAGAAGGTAAAGTTTGTCTTTTTGCAGATGACACAAAAATCTACAACAAAGTAGAAGCAAAAATGAGAAGTGATGTAAGAAAGCTTGAGGAGTAGTCAAGTGCTTGGCAATTGAGATTCAATGCAAAAGAAGTGTAAAACCATGCATTTGGTGTGTAAAAATCCAAAGAAACTGTATGAAATGATGGGAGAGAAGCTGATGTGCATCAATGAAGACAGAGACCTCAAGCTGACAATGTCTGATGAGTTCAAGGTGGTAGTGAAATTGTGTGACAAGGCAGTGGCTAGAGCTAGAATAATTCTGGGATGCAGAGAGGCATAACTGTTACACTCCTGCCCACAAGAAGCGTGTGCAGACTCTTACCTTGTTACAGCCACAGCCAGCCGGGCTGCTTCTGTCTCCCTGAATCAGCTGGGGCCGTTCCCACAGCTCTTGCCATGCGGTGCTCCTCGGCTGCTGTCTCTGCCTTCCCCCGACGTGCTGCTGTGATCCCGGGTCCTTGCCTGGCAGAGAGCCGTCCCGGCCGGTGCCTGCACCTCTCTGTTCTCGCTCACAGTTTCCTGCAGCCAGCACTTCTCTCTTCAGCCTTGCAGCGTGGAGCTGTGCCTGCAGCTTACTACAGCTTCCACTCTCCCTGCAGTCTTACCTCTCTTCCTGGGGCTGTCCTCACGGCATGGAGCCGTTCCTGCAGTCAGCCCTTCCCCCGCTCTCTCTGCTTCTGTCCGTGCAGCTGGGAGCTGCTCCAGTGACCTGCCTTCACCCAGCTCCAGTCCAGGGCTGCTCCGCGGCTTCCTTGGGCCCTCCACGTGGCTGAGGATGCCACCAGCTTCCAGCTCTTCTCTCCAGCCTCCTAGGGCGCGAGCGCGCGCCTCTTTGCTTCTCTTCAAGGGCCAGCCAGGTGTGGCCCCCTGCTGACCCCTCCCTGGGCGTTGTCTACCTCAGCTCTACTAAAGGGCTCAGCTTTCACTGTGTCTTTGCCTTCGCAAGGAGTTGGTCACTCCTGAGTTCCTCGTTCCAGGAGATGCCTTGTATTCCAGCCTTCTGCAAGGTCCAGTGTTCCATGTTTCCCGTTGAAGCTTCTTGTCAAGTTGTTCCAGTCCTGATGTCTTCAGTGTTCCAGTCCTGATGTCTGCCTGCCGTTCCAGTCCCAAGGTCTGTCTCTTGATCCAGTCCTGATGTTCCTGATGTCCATGTTCCAGCCCAGAGGTGTGTCTCCTATTCCAGTATATGTGTTCCAGTCCTGATGTTCCTGATATCCTTGTTCCTGATCCTGATGCCTAACCTGCCTTGTGCTGCCAGGAGTGCAGCGTATTCTCGCCTTGTGCTGCCAGGGGTGCAGCAAACCTGCTTCCTCTTTCCTGTGCTCTCCCGCTCTCTGCGTGGTCCGCGACCAGCCTTCCAGGGCTGAGCAGGGCGCGCATGGGACAGGGTGGTCCGCGACTCAGTCCCGCGGGTGGCCTGAGTAGGGCGCCCTGAGGGTCAGTACCCATGTCTACCTTCAGCCCTCGTTCCTGATTCCACCTCTGTGCATCCATTCCTGAGTCCACGTCTTTGCCTGAGTCCACGTCTAAGGATCCTGCATCTATGCCTGAGTCCACGTCTATGGATCCTGCACCTCGTCCTGAGTCCACGTCTATGCCTGAGTCTACGTCGTTCCTGAGTCTCGTCTGAATCCATGTTCCAGTCTTCACTGTCCTGGCCTCCATCTGGCCTGCCGCTTCGTGCCGTACCCTGCGGCAGGTCCGAAAGGGCTGGGAACGGTCGGAGGACTGTTCACAAGACCAACATTGCGTTGTTGGGTCTTCCGAAGCGCGCAGGTCCAGAGGAGGGCCTGTCAGCCAGTCTTCACTCCAGCCCTGCTCTCGTCCAGCCCATGCTCGGGCATGCCACGCCTCCCGCGGCACCTCTCCAGACCCCTCTGGCGTCGAGCCGCGGCCCAAGGGCACACACTTCTCCCAGGAGTGGGATCGCTCTCCTAGCGCTCCACAACAATAACCAGCAGAAAAAAAAGGAAGTGATAATGACCCTATACAGGTCATTGGTGATAACTCACTTGGAACACTGTGCTTAGTTCTGGAGATCACATCTCAGAAAGGACAGAGGCTAGAGACAGTCCAGAGAAAGGCAACTAAAATGGCAAGGGAGTCTGAACCAGAAGCCATATGTCATGAGGATCTAAAAATGTATACGTTAAAGAAGAAGAGAAACAGGGGAGATATGATACAGACTTTTAAATACATGATAGGTAATGGTAAAGCAAAAAAAAAAAAAAGACAAATCTTTTTCAATAGAAAGTAAGTTTCAGAACAGTGGTCATGAGATGAAGCACCAAGGGGATAGACTAAGGACCAATGTCAGAACGCAAAGCTGCTTATCTGTAACAGGCATTCTCCAAGGATAGCAAGATGTCAAGTCTCATTCATGGGTGACATCAGATGGAGCCCAACCCAGAACTTTGATCTCAAAGATTCTAGAGCTTTCAAGCATGACCTACTGAGCATGTGCAATTGTAGTTATCACCCTCCCCGCTAGATAGAGTACTTCAGTCCATGATATAGCTAATACATGGAAAAACCAACTCTTAGGGGAGGCAGGTGGGTTTCATGAGGACTATCATCCTGCTGTCCTCAGAGAAACCTGTTACAGGTAAGCAACTCTGTGTTCCCTGAGGATAAGCAGGATGGCAGTCCTCACACATGGGAGCTTCTCAAGCTATAGGCTGCCTGAACAGGACAAACCGGGGAATTCCATAGCGCTGAAAGCACCACTTTTCTCCCCTTTGTCTGTGAGGCAGCCAACCCAAAAACAGGTGTAGGCAGGAAAAGATTTGGGTTCTACATAAAAGCAAACCATAGAACAGACCGAGACACAAACTCCGATGTGTAGCAGAGGCATAAGGCAGGGGAATAGTGCAAATTCCAGCAAAGAAGATATTTTTCCTCATGGAAAATATTATAGTCAGGGTCTCGGATTAACAAATTTTGATAGTGACAGTAGTCCTAGATCTTCCTGAACACAGGAAAAGGCTCCATGGTGAGACCACACCTTGAATACTCTGTGCAATTCTGGTCACCACATCTCAAAATAGATATAATTTCTCTGGAGAAAGTACAGAGGACAACCAACATGATAAGGGGCATGGAACAGCTCCCCTATGAAGAAAGACTAAAGAGGTTAGGGCTGTTCAGCTTGGAGAAGAGACTGGGGGAATATGATAGAGGTCTACAAAATCATGAAAGGACTTGAACAGATAAATGTGAATCAGTTATTCACTCTTTCAGACAATAGAAGGACTAGGGGGCACTCCACAAAGTTAGGAAATAGCACATGTAAAACAAATCAGAGAAAATGATTTCACTCAATGCACAGTTAAGCTCTGGAATTCATTGTCAGAGGATGTGGTTAAGGCAGTTACTGTAGCTGCATTTAAAAAAAGGTTTGGATATGTTCCTGGAGGAGAAGTCCATAAATTGATATTAATCAAAAAGGAATAGCCATTGCTTGTTATCAGCATTAGTACCCGGGCACTTGTGTCTTGGACTGGCCACTGTTGGAAACAGGATGCTGGGCTTGATTGATGCTTGGTCTGACCCAGTATGGCATGTTCTTATGTTCTTATGATCCCTTGGATGAAGACCACATGTTTCTTTCAGTGTCATAAGACAACTGAAAAGTCAAATGTGGCCAGAGAGTCCTCCAGAATGCAGTCCACTAGCATCTGAAGGACAGAATGCATTTGCAGAAGCATGGCCAATGATTGACTGATAAGCACGATGAGCAGAAAAATCCAAGTAATACTTGAAGGAAGTGGCAACAGTGGCCAAATCTCTGGCATACCTTACCTGCTAAAGTACCAGATAGATATGACCACCCAGGAGAGACATCAAGAGTGTCAAGGGATGAAAGGCAATTCCTGACATGGGATTGCTAGCCCAAAAAAACCCCAAGTAGGGAGTTAAGCTAGGCCTGAAGCTCATCCACATTCCACCTGGTCAAGGGCAGCCTATCCATCCTGCTCACGGGATCACTCAGGTAAGCAGGGAGGCACTTTGGTCAACCCAGTGAAATATGAAAAGCTAAATGCAGTACTGACCAGAACTTGGTGAAAAAAACAGAGAAAAGGTGATGTACCATTCCCTGCAGGCATACACTAAGATATACCATGAATGCCCTAGCTTTTCTCCCCCTGTCCCCCCCTCCCCACCCAATATTCCTACCAGAAATTGGAAGGAGTGAAAACACAAGAAAGCAGACCCTGGGGCTGCAAAGAGAAGAAAAAACCGCTAGGCTGTATTTGTCAACCCCAACCAAACAACTCACTGCTGATTCAAATAGTGAGTTACCCCCCCCCCCCCCCCCCCACCGAGGTATGAAAGGAACAGCAGAACCTGAAATCAAACTTCCCATGGAAGAAATCAGAAACTCTCTGCTATGAGACAGAAAGCAGGGGTGCCAAAAGTGCAAACCCCTGTAGAAATAGGATTTCTTTACCGAACTGGCAACCCGAAGGTTACCAGGGCAGGCTCAGTCTGATATCAGAACAGACTGCCCAACAACCTGGCCTGGGTATCAGTATCCATGCCATGATTATGAATACTTTCCCCAAGGAATCATGTGGTTCAGTAAGTGGAACAACGATTGCATGAGCCAGGACCTCTCTGCCCGCAGACAGGGAGGGGAAGTATAGTTTGCAAGTCACTGCAACAAAAAAGTGTAGCACCACTGTTGCGCGATTCCTTAATCCCCCAACTCACATAAGAACATAAGAACATAAGAAAATGCCATAGATATGGCGAGAGGTAGAAAGGCATACCTGCCGACTGGGATGCAAATGGACCAGAATCCTCCTCACTGAGGTACGGTCCTACATGCGAGAATGGAAAAAGCGGTCATCCATGAAAACCGTACATTGTGCTCAGCCAGTATCAAAAGGGTGACTCCTATGCAGGAGAAACCCCTAATCTTCATGTAAGAGCAAGAAAGCATGGGTGAGAGAGTGAGACTGGTCAGGGAGGTGACTGGTATGTGTAGGAGAAATTCATCAGAGAGATGACTGGTGTGTGTGAGAGAAAGGGAGGATGACTGTGTGTGAGACAGAGAAATTGGTCAGAAATATGATTGTGTGTGTGAGTGAGAGAAATTGGTCAGGAAAATGACTGGTGTGTGTGTATGCATGTGTGTGAAAGAAAGAGGCTGGTTGAGGAGATGATTGGTGTATGAGAGACAAAACTGTCTGTGTGAGACAGACTGATCAAGTGGCCTAAGGAAGAGGACCATGAGGAAAGAGCTTCAGCAGCCATTGCTGCTTCTAGTGAGTGCTATTGGCCTGCAAGGAAAAGGAGTAGGAGAGTTGCTGGAGAGGGTAAATAAAAGTGGCTTTTTAAGTTTATTTTTCTTGATTGAATGAAATTTTAATTATTGGATATTATGTGATGTGTCTGATGTTTGAAATATTTTATTAGTGTTTGGAGAAGTTTTAATATTTTTTAATGATTAGATGTTATTCTATGTATTAGTTGTTTTGAAACATTTATTTCAATTTATTTGCAACATTTATTCTTTTTATTAGCATAGTTTTAGAATTATTTTATATTTCTTGAGGAATGTATAAATAGAAATGTGCAGACAAAAACTGAACTGGAAATAGCAAGAAGCCATACTTTGTATGCAGTGCAACAATGGAAAAACAAAAACATTAACTTTATGGTCACTTTATTTTGTATTTGAGGAGGTCTGTCTATATTCTGTGTGTGTGACCCAAGTAAAGGTATTTTGCAAGCTTTTATTTTTTTCTGTAGGGATCTATATATAGCAGCTTGGCTTATTGTGTTTTCCTAATAGCATGTGTATTGGTGTTTAGGACCTGGTTTAATATTTGTAGCGTTGCCTTTTCATAGATAAGGTTGTTATTGTTTGAGTGCATGTCATAATAGAAGTGTAACTTTGTGCAGATTAGTTTGTGTGCTTTATTGCAGATCCTGGGAGTATGTTAGGTGGTATATTTCTGTTTCCATTGTTCCAGGTTTGCATTGTACGCAGACTCTGGAGAGTGGCTTTTTTTGGTTTCCATTCCAATTGCTGGTCTCCATATTTGTAATTTGTGATCTTTCTTTTTTTTTTCTTAATTCTTTATTTATTATTATCAATTTTACAAGAAAAACCTTGCATTTCAAGTAACCACAATTTTAACATAAAAAATCTTCACATATCTTAATAAACACAGAAATTGCTTCATAATCCACATTATTGGGGAGAAATACATAGGAAGAGACTAGTAATTCCTAATTTATGGCCCATCCTTACTCCTTAAGGCTGCTAAAACATCATTGGAAGTAGCTTTATTTTGTAGGAAAATTTCTAATTGAATAGGATCAAAGAAGATGCAATTGTTACCTTGAAACTTGTTTATACACTTACATGGAAATCTAAGTAAAAAGGAAACACCAAGTGCCAGTACTCTGGACTTCTTAACAGGAAACATCTTCCTTCGATTTTGTGTCTCTCTGACCACATCTGGAAAAACATTTATCTTTGAACCAAGAAATAAAATATCTTTAAGGTGAAAAAATAATTTAAGTGTCCATTGTTTATCACATTCTCGGGCTAATGTCACCAACAAAGTTGTTCTATCTTTAACATCTACTATGGACTCTTCCAAGAAATCTGTAAGATTAAGTAATTTATCCCTTGCATCCAATTCTCTCTCTATAACCCCACCCTGATCAGGTAATTTGTTACCTAAGATATAAACAGCTTTAACAATCTCAGGGATGGATTCTTTAGAGATTTTCAAGAAATCCAAATAGAATTTCTTAATCATCTCAAGGGGAGACAGTAAAGAACAGTGAGGGAAATTAAGAAACCTTAAATTACATCTCTTAGAATAGTTACCCATACTTTCTACCTTCCTGCTTAGAGACTGATTGTCTCTGAACAGGGACACTGTAGTATCATGTAGTGTATTACAATCAGCAACATTTGCAATCTTACTTTCTAAATCAACAATTTTTTGAGACTGTTCTTTAATTGAACCAGATAAGTTACCAAAGGTGCCCAGAACATTATCAATACGTGAGGAAAGAGCTGATTCCAAATTAGTAATAGCTAACCATAAAGAGTCTAATGTTATTTCAGCAGGTTTAGCCATCTTGCTAGATGTTGTTGGCAAGGAAACTCCTGACTCCTGGGCTGCCGCCGCCCCCGAAGGATGATTGGATACGCTTGTTATTTTTACCAAGTTCTCCCTAGGTCCCAGAGGTGGTGTATTAGGCAGCTGCGGTGGGACTGGACCAGAAGGGCTAAGAGAGAGTGAACACTCTCCAGGCGCGGCGCCAGATGGTCCAGAAGCTGCAAGCTCGCTTAGGCCCATTAATGAACTAGTAAAATGAAAGCTTTCCAGACCTGGTTGGATAGACCGAGGGGTAGACTGAGAGGCAGGAGGGAAGCTCCTCAGTGTACCTTTTCTCTTTACCCATATCCTGGTAGCGAAACTCAGAAAAATGAAATTTCCACCAAAACCCCCCCCCCAAAAAAAACAGGAGGGGCGCGTGGCTTTGGCATGTGCCAGTGGCTGCGTGCCACAGCACGCCAACTTTTATCGGCGTGACCTCGGGCTTGCAGTGACGCCAGCAGCCTCGGCTGCTGGTCCCCCGGATGTTAGGGTGCCGGTTGGGGAAGCCTCCAAGCACTCTCCCCAACTCGTGATCTTTCTGTACTTGGTGAAAGTCACTTCTGTGAGTGTGTCCAAGGTAAGTTAATTTACAAGCATGTAGGCATTGGTAGTAAATTGCTGTCTTTTCATAAGGAGGACTATTGCGCCTGGTAGGAGGGAGAGTTTATATTGCTGTTACTGAGATGACACCAGAAATATTTTTTTTTGTATGATAAATTGTACAGGGAATGTTCTAGTTCTGCTCTGCACCCATTGTTTGGGAGTTGGGGGTTCCTGTGCATGCAGAGTGTATGGTCATGTATTCAGTGTGTCACTCATGTGAGAACCATCTGTCAGGTGTGTCCTAATTGTACTATATCTTCTCGCTCTTCTAGATATTTCTGCGGCCTTCGACACGGTGAACCACTCAATGCTCATAGATCGACTCTCAGACATTGGCATCACAGGAACGGCACTCAACTGGTTCAAGTCATTCCTTAGCAATAGGAACTTCAAGGTCAGAATCAATAACAAAGAATCCCACCCGGTCAGCTCCACCCTTGGAGTCCCACAAGGATCATCTCTCTCCCCAACGCTCTTTAACATTTACCTTCTTCCTCTCTGTCGTCTACTTGCAAGTCTAAAGATAACTCACTTTATCTATGCCGATGATGTGCAAATACTCATCCCAATCACGGATTCCCTTTCCAAAACCCTCAGTTTCTGGAACAGCTGTCTACAGTCAATCAACCACCTTCTCACCAGCCTCAACTTATTCCTCAACACTAACAAAACTGAGATCCTTATCTCCCAGAATGAAGAAAACGGACTAATCAACAAATCCTAGACATCTCAAAAGACTGACACCTCCCATGTGAGAGACCTCGGTGTAATTCTGGACAACCATTTAAACCTAAAAAAATTTGTCAACAATACCACAAAAGAATGTTTCCACAAATTACAAATCCTAAAAAAGCTAAGACCCCTCCTCTACCTTCAGGACTTCTGCACGGTGCTTCAATCTATCATCTTCTCAAAAATCGACTATTGTAACTCTCTCCTTCTCAGACTCCCAGTTAACACCACCAGATCCCTTCAGATGTTACAGAACTCCGCCGCCAGGATCCTGGCCAACACCAATAAAGGAGAGCATATTACCCCCATCCTTCGGAATCTTCATTGTCTCCCCATCAAATTCAGAATTCTCCACAAAGTCCTCACGATGATTCACAAATCCATGCACAATCTAACCCCTCTTAATCTAAACATCCCTCTTCAACTCCACACGTCAACTAGACCTATAAGAACTGCTTACAAAGGCACTCTGTATGCCCCCTCAGCCAAGACCTCTCTAAGGAAATGCGCACTATCAACAGCAGGTCCCCCTCAATGGAATGCTCTCCCCCCTGATCTCCATCAGGAACCGTGCCCATTGACTTTCAAAAAAAAGCTTAAAACGTGGCTATTCAGACAAGCCTTTCCCTAATGGATGAATGCTCTCACACCCTTGACAGGACAGGACGTTTGTATTGACGCTGGATAGGGCCCTCTCCTGCTGGCAGGCTCGGCCAATCACTAGCTCTCATTTACCAGTTTTTTATCACCGTTCGATGTTTCCTCTACCCATCTTCCCCTTCTTGTGACCCAGACCCCCATCCCTAGTGAAAAATTGTAAACTTATCAGAGAACCAGCAATCTCTTAGTCTCCAGTTGTAATCCTCTTGCCAACTGACTATTATTCTTCACCTGATGTAATTTTTTTTTTTTTGCTAATTTACTACTATAAGAAATCCCCTCACCCTCGCAAACGAGATCCTCATCCTCCCACTGCCGTTTAAGTAACTCTGAGTTCATCAGAGAAGGTTGTGTGCAGTTCAGTTCCGTTTCACGCTTTTACATTATTTAAATTATATGTTAGCAGTCTGTATTTAATATCCCGGGTCCCAGTTCGATGTAACCCCTGTTCTATGTAATGTTATTCCAATAATTTGTTTCGCTGTAAACCGATGTGATATGTATTTTTACATGAATGTCGGTATAAAAAAGTTCAAAATAAATAAATAAATAAATAAATACATGAAAGTATTTTCTATAGAGTGAGAACATTAAAAGGTAGGTCAGGCATTTGCAGGAAGCATGCATTTCCTTGCCATGCCCTGATGTCTTACCTTTATTTTCTAGTTATGAAATTCCAAGATACAATACAAGAAACAGTATATCCTTCTAAGAAAAAGAGCAGTATGATACAAAGCAAACTAGGAAAAATCCACCATAATCTAATATAAAAAAGTTAACCCATGTCATACCCCAACTCTACAGCTCAAATGGGGAGGTGGGGAATCACCACAATCCAGAAAGAGAAATGTAACACACAGTTGTATTTACTACCAAAATAGCTAATAATCCCACACAAACTAAACTTTATGCAAATCAGATCTATGTCAGCAAGATATCACATTATATCCCTAAATCAGATAACAATGCAAGAGCCTGGACTTGTGGAGGACTGCAGTATACCTGGGGCTAGTTTTATTATTAAAAAAAAAAAAAAAATCTCCATACTGAACAGGGTCTACAAATGTGGAACAGATTACCTGATATTTTATTTGACATTTGCAAAGAATTTTCACAAAGAATTCAGTGCCCAGAAAACAACCCCCTGAAGAAATGCACAAAATTTCTTTTGTCACTATTATGTAACCCTGTAAACATCCAGGAACAACTCACTTTGAAATTCAAAAAAATACATCTTTATTTCATTTAAAAATTCTTTAGAAACCAGTTTCTATTAAGCTGTAAAACACATGCAACAGTAAGTAGAGGCTTGGAAATATCTTTGTCCTTGGATGACTCAAGAAGGTAGGTTAAGTCCAAACTGCCCATCAGGAGTTGGGCATCTCCTAGTTTCCTATAAAAGATTAAATTATCTTTGACCAAGATAGATTTAACCACTTTCTGGGTAGCACTTGTCCTGCAAAGTGTCTACAAGTGTAGAATGCTTCTTCATTCAAAAGGAATTATTAAGCAAATTTAAATGACCTGTAACAAACATACATGGCCTAGTTTTGCAGTTAATATCTCCTACAGAGTAATAATACATGCTCTAATTAGGCCATCCCTGATTCCAATCTCAGTTTCTGAAAATCTGTTCTCTCTGGGTATCCATTTCAAGGTGTTCCAGCTATGCTCCTACCAAGGACTGCACATCTCCCTGCGGTCCCAGCTGCACTTAAATCAGGTGCCAAAGCACTTTTCACCACACTCAAGATCTTCAGAATCAGAGGTCTGTCTCTGCCTGGTATCTGAAGGGCCTAGCAAAGTGCTGGAGACTTTTGCCACAATGGTTGGTGGTGCAAGGAAGGCTCGCTCCCCGGGACTGAAGGATGTTTCCAGCTCCCATGCCATGGAATAGTAGTGTAATACCCCTTACTTCCCCAGCGGCGCCCTCTGGCTGCAGGCTCCTCCGACATAGCTCCTGGCACCGTGCTGCATGCAGCGGCCCTGACTAGGGGGTAGACCGCAATCTTGAGCCTTTACAGGTTCTGCATCCGGGACTTCCTGTGGTGCTGGCTGATGACTTAATCACTGCCCTGAGATATAAAGAAGCTCAGTGCACCTAGCCAGGACCTCAGCAACAGGTTCTTTGAGGATTTCTCTACCATGGTGTTGTCATTGCTCCTGATCCTGTCTCCCAGAGCTGTAGCTAGCATATAGCCATGTCCATGGCCATAGGAGCCATCCCAATGCTGTGCCACCATGCTCTCATACGATGTGGCTGAAAAGTGCCTTTCTTCTTCCCGATATAACCCTTGATCCTTAAGAGCTCAGTCGCTGGGCAGAGAAGATGAGCTTCCATGCCTGCTCTTGGTGTCCCCCCCCCTCTCGTCCGGGCCATTTTTGTAGGAGGAGGATACAAATCGGAACAAAACTACCAACCCTGCTGCTCAGTGGAGGTGGTCTGTGCAGGATCCCCTCCCTCTTCAGTCAGAAGCAGCGTGGTCAATGGGGCTGCGAGAATAATCAATGGAAGCAGGAAGCATTGCTTGCTAGCTGGAAGACAACACATTGGCCTACCCTGACCAACTTCAACTGGAACAGCGCAGCCCGTGGGACCACAGAAGAAGCATCAGCTTTCCTCCACCCAACATTCAAGAGCAAAAGTAGCAGCATGATCTGTGGGGGTCGCAAGAAGAATCTCCCCTTCCCCTGCAGTCAGGAGCAAAAGTTGCATCAAATCGGTCTTCCTTCAAGAGCAACAGTAGAAGCAGCACACCCCGAGGCTAAGAGGAAGAAAAATTTGGTCAGCCATGAGGCTGAAGGGGGAGGCCGTTGCTGTTGCTCCCTGTGCTTCAAGAGGGGAGAGACAGTATGTGTGTGTTTGTATGCTTGAGCCTGTGGTAGAGAGACAGCCTGTGTGTGTGTGTTTCTGTGTGTATGATTTGAGCATGACAGAGAGAGATACACCATGTATGTGATTGATCATGGCAAACAGCCTGTCTGTGTGTGTGTGTGTGTGTGTGTGACTGAGCATGGTAGAGACACTGCATGTGTGTGATTGAGCATGATAGAGAGAGAGGTGTGTGTGTGTGTATGTGTGTGATTGAGCATGGCAAAAATAGACAGCCTTTAGTGTGTGTGGGGGATTGATCATGGCAGAGAGAGATAGCATGTGTACACATGTAATTGAGCATGGCAGAGAGCAAGTGCGTATGTGTGAGATTGAAAATGGCAGACAGTAAGTGTGTGCATGTGTACATGACATTAAGCATGGAAGATAGTGTGTTTGTGTGTGTGTGTGTATGTGTGTGTAAGTGAGACTGAGGATGGGAGTGAGTACAACCCCTACTCTCCCCCTCCCAGTCCATAGCAATCTCATGGCATCTGGAAATCAAAAATTCTCAAGCATGGAAAGCAGGGGATTTTTTTTTTACCCTTATTAACTTTCATTTTTGAGTGTTATTGAGTGTCTGCTGTTTTCTGTTTTGAAATATTTTATTGGCATTTGGAAAGTTTTATGACTTTTTAATTATTTGATGTTCTGTTTGTCAGGTGTTTTGAAAAGTGTCATTATTATGGTTTTAAAATTATGATTGTTTTATATTTCTTGATTTTATTGTTTGTTTCCTGAGGAAGGTGATGTTTGTTTTTCTATTGTTGCAGAGTCTGACCTGTTGCAGTTTCCTATTTAGTTTTGTCTGCATATTTCTATTAATACTTTATGGTCTCTTTATTCTGTATTTGAGTCTATGTTCTGCACCTATGATGAAGGTGAGGTATTCTGCTAGTGTAGTTTGTCTATTGGGATGTTTAGCAGCTTGACAATATTTGGTTTTCCTTATAGAAGGACATATTGGTGTTCTAGGACCTGGTATAATATTTTCAGTGTTGCTGTTTCATAGGTAAGGTTGATACTGTTTGAATGCTGGCAGTTATTGCTGTTTTAATATGAGAGGTTTACTATATTGTAATTGTAATTCAGTTTACTTATGGCTTTCTCAGGGCCAAGCCCACACCCAGAACACATTATAGGTATGATCCCATATAGGTTTCAATCATCATTTTTGCAGGGTAGGCAGCACACCAATACATATAAATTCAATATACATCATATTGCAAGTGATATTTTTACCTCAGAAGACTGAATGTTCTTTTTCATTACTGTAAATGCATAACTTTTAACAGCCAGATTTTACATCGGCCACACGCATAGAAATCACAACTTATGCGCACATTATAAAATCGGCACGTGCATGCTGCCGTGTAGCGTGCGCATAAAACGCATGCGTGCACATTTTAAAATCTACCCTTAATTGTGTATGGGAAGGGTATGACTGGTGGTGTGGGGAGTGCAAGGTTTTAAGGGGGAAAGTGTAATTGGGAAGCAACATGCTTGGGATTTCATTTTTAAGATCCTTTGTATGCTTTATGGTGTTGAGTTTGTGCCTGCTACAAAGCAGAAGCAAAGTCTGTGGGTATGCATGTGTCCAGGGATCCAATTGGCCCCCACATAAGAACATAAGAGAATCTTAGCAGGCAGATTCCTAGCCTCTTACATAAGGTACATTGGATATGTCTCATTCTGAATCCTCTGATCTATTCATAAGATACATCTAAACATATTTCCATGCTCATTATTTCATTAGAAACCTAATTTAATAAGGGGTAGATTTTATAAATTTACGCGCGCGCGAACAAAGGTACGCTGGATTTTATAAAATACGAGCATAGCCGAGCGTATCTTATAAAATCCGGGGTCAGCACACGCAAGGGGGTGAACATTTATGCAACCTGCGCGCGACGAGCCCGGCGCTCGCTGCCTGTTCCCTCCGAGGCCGCTCCGAAATCGGAGCGGCCTCGGAGGGAACTTTCCTTCCACCTCCCCTCACCTTCCCCTCCCTAACCCACCCCTCCGGCCCTATCTAAACCCCCCCTACCTTTGTTGGCAGATTTACGCCTGCCAGAGGCAGGCGTAAATCTGCACACGCCAGCGGGCTGCTGGCGCGCCATCACCCGACCCGGGGGCTGGTCCGGAGGCCTTGACTACGCCCCCGGGCCGGCGTCACACCCCCGACATGCCTCCTGCCCCGCCCCGAAATTCGCGCCGCCCACCCGACACGCACCCTTTGCAAAGCCCCGGGACTTATGCGCGTCCCGGTGCTTGCGCGCGCCACCGAGCCTATGCAAAATAGGCTCGGCACGCGCAGGGGCCTTTTAAGAGGGTTACGCGCATAACTTATGCGCGTAACCCTTTTAAAATCCGGCCCTATGTGAATAATATTTGATGTATGGATGTATAAATATTTACATCCTTTTGATGGTTATGGGTTTTAAAATGTATGTAATTTTGTACCCCACCTGTAATAGATAGAGCGAGTTATATATTTTTATAAAGAAATAAGGCTCATGGTTTCATGATCCCTGGGACATATTTTTATTCTTACGCATGCAGGGTACATTTGTGCACGCAAACCAGCGCGCACAAACGTACACCCGTACATGCGAGCGCTGCTGTGTGCATGTTATAAAATCCCGTACATGCGAGCGCTGCTGTGTGCATGTTATAAAATCCAGGGTTGGCGCGCGCAAGGGGGTACACACTTGTGCACCTTGCGCGCGCCGAGCCCTAGGAGAGGCCCAATGGCTTTCCCCGTTCCTTTCGCTCCCCCCCACCTTCCCCTATCTAACCCACCCCCCTGCTCTATCTAAATCCCCCCCTACCTTTATTGTAGGAGTTACGCCTCCGCTGTCCTGGAGGACTCGGGACCGCCCCCCCGTCTGCCACCCCGCCCCTTTTTCAAAGCCCCGGGAGATACGCGCATCCCTGGGCTTGCGCGCGCCGCCGAGCCTATGCAAAATAGGCTCGGCGCGCGCAGGGGTAGGTTTTAAAGGGTTACGCACGTAGCCCTTTGAAAATCTCTCCCCTATATTGGTTCTGATGGAACTGGAAGCCCAAAGGAACAGGAAGAAACTGCAAAGTAAAAATAGAAATTAAAGCCCCCTTTCATTTAACACAGTCTCCCAACTCCTGGTGTGTTTAGGGTGAGGGCACATTTTTTCACTTGGCCATATGTGCAAAATGACCTAAGCTATAGCTCTGCTGTCTCTTGCTCATCTACTTGCCTGCTTCTGCCTCCACTCCTTGCCATTTACTTACCTTGCTCCTCTCCTACCCCTCACCCATCCTGGTTCCTGCTGCTGACCCAGCCTGGATCTTTGATGTTGTTTTGTTTGCTGCCTGCCCTGACCTAAGCTTGTCTTCTCATCTCTGTCTGAACTCTGCCAGCCTTGAACCTTTCCTGCTTCTCATCTCTGCCAGCCCCGACCTTAGTCTGCCTTCCATCTCTGCCTGGGCTCTGGTAGCCCTGACTGTAGCCTGCGACACATCAGCTGCGCCAATCCAACGAGGTACCAGGGCTACAAAAGAATCTAGCAGCCCAAAATAGGCAGAGATGGCCCCGCGAGATTGCCCTTGCCTTTTCTCTTCCTCATACAGGGGATAAAATAACAAAAAAGCAAAAATGCAGAGGCAAGAATTTGTCAGGACAAATTGTAGAACAGCCAATCCCCATATTCTGGATCCAGCCATCTTGAATCCTCCTCTATACTTTAATAAATCATTCATTATTTAATCTTTAATGCTATGGGTCTGGTTATCTTTGGCACAGGCTTCACAAATTCTAATCTTTCTATATCATATTTTTTCAATAGTTCATTGGACATCAACAATAGAATCCACTGTTTAATTCTGCAATTTATGCATATATATATGCTTATATCCATCTTCAAAACTTAACAGAAGACAACTTTCTTATACAATAGAGAGTATAAATACAAATTAATATATGAAACACTCAAGAATAAGTGTAAAAATTCTTAAAACACCTTTTACAGTCTTTATTTATTATGTAATTACATGTGAAAATCTACTAATTCACATTTGTTTGCCACTATGAATGTTTAATACCATACAGTAAATCTGCCCTCAATCAACAATTTTATTTTGAAGTACATTATTTTTAATGCAGATTTTCTACCTGTCCAATTAGCGCTGTAAAATAATATTGAAAATTAGTTGATATTAACTGACAGAAAGGTTAGCTGGCAGGATATCTGACTAATGTTCCAATAATAACCAATATACAAGACCAGGCATTTGGTGGGGAAATCAAAGCGAAAAAATATATATTCAAAGTGCCATTTAAATGAGATGTGTGGAGTGTTTCTGTTGGTAAGCACGATGATCTGGGGTAACACTACCACCATAACTCCGTGCAAGACAAACCCCTGGCCTTATGGATATAATATGGCACAAACAGCAAACTGTACAAAAAAAATGTACAGCTTTATTGTCATACAAGAAGAAACTACTGCAGTTTTGGTAGCATTGCCAGTTATTCTGCATTAGTTCGGATCTATTCAAATGATTCTGCCGTAAGCTGTGCAGTTTATTCTGCTTACAGGGATGCAAGTCTGGTTCAGGTGGAGTTCTTGCATCAATCATAAAATTAAGTATAGTTTTCTGGCAGACTAGGAAAAAAATCCTAAGTGATAGTAGTACACCAGTTGTTTGTCGAAAGCTTTAACACAGAAACAGAATTCGACATCAGTTAAAGACCATATGGCCCATATATTCTGTAAATGTTTCCTTCCTTATACAATAAACTCTACCTGAACTCTGGCTTTACCTTCACTTCCTTTCAACTGCAGAGCATTTGTGCCTATTCCATACTCGAAATTTTGTAGACTGTTTTTTTTTGCCTCTACTACTTCCATGGGAAGTTGCTAGCAAGTTAAATCAGTTGAATCTCTCCTTGTCACTGCCACAGCCTGGATTTTTTGAATATATTTCTAGAAAGGAAATAGCTGTAAATTTATGATTTAGAAGCTGGGTCTCCAGGCCACTGTTCTATATTAGTTTTGAGGGAGTTCAAGCTTACTGATCCTTTAAAATTAGAGAATGTGATATCATTAAAGAAAAAGTGTATTACTGTTCTAAAATATAAGCACTTCCAAATCCTTGTATCCTGCACACTCCTAAAAAAGCAGGTACTACCTCCCCGTGTTCTCAACTTCTATATGCTACGAACAATGTATAAGCTGTAGGAATTTAATAAACCTTCGAGGTTTTCCATCTAGGGGTCTCTTGTGCACCTTCTTATTATCTGGACCAAATGACCTGTGTTCCAATCCCATTTCAAGTCCTTTGAATGAGAGGACATTTAGATCTTTACTCTTTCAAGACCCAGTCTTGTCCCTCTTCTGGCTGTGACTACAAACCAAGGCTCCGAAGGAACCCTAGCTGAAGCAACCAAGGGCACCACAGTGCATCTACAGGATTTGCTTTATATCCGAGCTCAATTTGCTGTCCTAGTCCAGTAGGCATTGTAGTAGAGTGACGCTTTCTGCTCCCTCCCCCTTAAGGAATGTAAACACCTTCACAGCCAGCCCCGGGAACAAAAACGGGTTCCAGAGTCTAACCCAGACCTACAACTTGGCACTGCACAGTGTTGCCCTGAGCTCACCTTTATGCAATAGTGGGATGGCATTATCTAATGAATGGGGGAGAACTTCATTTGGTCTTTTTAGATTAAGTTTGGCAATATACAATTTAATCTAGAATTAGTTGCATCAAGCAATGGGGGGGGGGGGGGGGGAGGGGGTGTCAATTTTCCAAAACATTTTGAGTCCTGATAGTAGACTATTAAGACTTTCAAATTGAAGTAACAGAAAAATACTTGTGCATATATTGGACACATGGTAACCTCCCCGGAGGGCCTGATTTGGAAAAGCTTTCCTCCCGTTTTGTGACTATGGGGAGAAAAGCTTAGTAAAATGGCCCAGAGGTTAAATTAGCAAATATGTGAAACCTGTGAGCAACAGGACCAATCATAAATGCTTAAACAAACTGCATTCGGAAATGATAATACATCTTTTCATGTTTTGCAAAATTACAAAGAAAATGCTTTACTATCATGTTAAAATGTTTTTTAAATCATGTCACTGTGTGTATTAGCAAAGCTAAATATTACTAAACATAAGGAATTGATCCAAGTTTATGATAGATACAGAGAAACAATGAGTTTAATATATTAGTTAATTTGCCACACACTAGACTCAAATTATAGGACATAAACCCCCCCCCCCCCCCTAATTTTTGCAAAAGCAAGAGACAGATTTAAAGACTAGATGAAAAAAAATGACAGCAGCTCTTCCCTGCCCGATACACTATCAGGTGGTTGTCAGTGCAGCGGTGTTTTCTAACAGTGCCAAATTTAAGGTCAGTGAAACAAAAAGTTTCATAATTCTAGCTTTTGACTAGACTTCAGATGAGTGTCACTTTTGTGAAGTTTTTGTAGATTTTTAATACATTTTACTTAGGGAACTGGATATAAATGTCTGAGAAAAAAGCAATTGGTTTTTTTTATTCATTATGATTATATTTTTTTATAGGGGATTATGTCTGAAGCAAGCATCTTATTTGTAAATTTGGTATTTTGTTCATCAAAATTTGACTGGTAGTATCAGGGAATAAACAAAACCATAAAATTTCATCTCAATTCAGAATTTTATCGTACTCCCGACTAAGCTTGCATGATCTAAAAGATGAACAACAAAATGCGGCAGCATTTTGGTCTAGTCCTTAAATCTTACCCAAAAATCCTTATCCATGATCAGAAAATCAGTGATGTTATCAATCACTTACTCAGTAAGCTTACTGTAAATTGATTTTTTTAAACATATCCTGAAATTCAACTGCGTATTCCATAATATTAATAACAAAGTCTTCTATAATCCCCAAATTTTTCTAAACGTTGTAAGGGACAATCATGTTGTAAAACATTAATCTATGGTTTTGGTCCCTTTCTTTAATCATAGCCCGGCAATCACTATTCTTTTCTGATCATTTTTAAAGTGCATACAGACTTTTGTGAAAAATGTTTCCCTGCTTCCACATATGTCAACACCCAGTATGGTCCCATATTTCGGATTTCTGCTTCAGGGGTGCACAAAAAATATTTTCACACTCAGTGACATAGACTGGTTTAACTTAAATCTATAATGTTACTGAGTCCTTTTTTTTTTTTTTTTTATTTAACACAGCCTTAATTTTTTGTAACTCCCCAGATGATAAGTCCAAGAACTACTGCTGCAATAGCAAGAATTAGAATAATGATGCAAATCTTCCTTCGGGACTTGCGCTGAAAAGAGAAACAAACAGGCACAAGTTAAATGTAGAAACTGCCAAATGAGCACAGTGTGACTCAAGCATTTTGGGCTGAATTGCATCTCCTATATACATGTAATTTACATCATTGGAAGAGTCTAAATTCAGAAGTCTGACTGTAAGTTTTCATGCAGGGGATAAACACTAGGTCTAGAGATTTGAATCAGGCCTTTTGTAGCTACTTTGAAAAGCACCCATCCAATTTCACAAGTAAGGAATAAAATACAATCTATGGGGTAGATTTTTAAAAGGAGCATGCGGGCGTACATGTGCGGGCGTACGTGTACTGGATATTCTGAAAATTGCCCCCTCTAGTACCCGCCGCGCACACATCTATGCGCACACAGGCACGCGCATGTTATAAAATCCAGGGTCGGCGCATGCAAGGGGTGCACAATTGTGCCCCTTGCGTGCGCCGAGCCTGCCCTGAGCCGCGCTGCCTTCTCTCATTCCCTACCCCCCCACCCCACCTTCCCGTCCCTCCCCCGCCCTTTCCCCCCTACCTTTTTTATGTTTCTAAACTTACTTCAGCCCTGGGGCTAAAGTAAGTTGCGCGCACTGGCCGACTGCCGACGCGCAATCCCAAGCACAGCGGCAAATGGCTGCTTTTTTGCAAACCCTGGGACTTACATGTGTCCTGTGGCTTTAGGCCTGGCACGCGTAACCTTTTTAAAATCCGGCCCTATATACGGTACATTTTTCAAAGTATGGTAATTGGCCACTTAAGACTTAAAAATATTATGTAGATTTTATCATTCAGTTAACAGCATAAAATTCAAGATTATGTTAACAATTCAGTATCAATAAGGTTCCTTTACACTACTGTGGGTATGGTTAATGATTGAATATATGACTACTATTCTTTTTATGAAAAACAGCACACTAATTCCATAATATCAAACAATACATTTGAGGTTTCATTCAGAACTAATGGATCCTACTCTTAAAGACACATGTAAACCTTTCCAACATGCATTACAGTACCCTTCTATATTTGGAATTCCTAGGCCTCTCTGAATAAGTAGAGCATCTTTCTAGTTATCTTGGGAGGCATTCACTTCCATAGAAAACCAAATACATATTTTTTTATTTACTTGAAATTTTCTTATACTATCTCTACCAGTCATGTATGCAAAAAGTAGAAAATGTATTTTGTTGCATACTATTCTTCCTAGCCAAGCCAGGTTTGTACATTTCTGTTCTGAGTTTTAGTTACTGTAAATGTGTAACCTGCAGTACAAAGTTTATTCTTATTTTTAGTAATAGCTAGATAGCAAACTGTCTCCTTGGCCCACTTAAAAGGAAAGTTTTCATGTATTTGTCTTAATGAATCCCCTCTCAAACTGATATTTAAGGCCTCTAAATTTATTAAAGTTTTCCATAAAACCTAACATGACCCCATAATCTGGGAGTTCTTTCAAAACAGTAGGACCATGGCACTTAACAGCAGTCCTGGCCCCTGACAATAGAGGTCAATGCCACTACTCTGCCACATCGAGGCCCAAGGAACTCGATGAATCTGGTGCATCGAGCTAATGCCTACGACACAGAAGGTATTAGCTTGGTCATGCACCTCAATGGCATTGAGGGTGCCCTGGCACCTTGATGGCATCCAGGGTGACCATGGCTCTCAATTGCAGTCCTGGTCCCTAAAGCGGTCCTGACATTGAAGCGTCAGATCAATGGTGCGCTGGTCACAGATGTGCATAGGCAACCGTAACTGGGAATGGCACCAAAGGTGTGGCAGCAAGCTGCTTGCTCAGGCTCCTGGCTCACTCCTCTCTCTCAAGGAGACTGAACTGCCATCACAGGCAAGTAGGAAGGGAGGCTACATCATTCAGGGTTCTTGTCCATGGAGACTAGTTCCTTTTAATGTGGGGCAGATGAACTCTTTCCCCCACAGGAACAGTATGGTCCTCAATCTCTTCACTGTCTGAACCTCCATCAATGCTGATCAACATAGAACTCCTGCCTGGGTAGAACTCGGTGAGTCTCCAGGCTCAGTGGCCTACATAGATCACCCACGGATGCATTCTGTCAGCCCTGCCAACAACTGACAAAGGTATAAAAAACAGAGAGAGCAAGGAAAGGACACAGATATCAAACTGCAGGTGCATAATTTATTTAATAAGGGATAGTATTAGACTCTGCTAGGCTGCTTAGCAACTAAGGCCCACCATGTGGGTGACAGACAGTGGAAAGAGGAGGAAAAAAGGAAAAGAAAAAAAAAACTACTGTAAGGGAAAGAAAAACAGCTGCAGCTCTAGAAAAAAAATCAATTACAAAAACTATTACACACACAGCTCCCGCGACCTCTTGGTGCCACGGAAAAAAAAGAGACTAAGGGACTCTGCCTAGGGGGCAGGGTGATGACTACGGCTGCACATGCTCAGTAGGGCATATTTGAAAGTTCTAAAATCTTTGAGATCAAAGCTCCAGACTGGGGCTCTATCCATGTGCTACTATCTTGCTTGCCCTCGGAGAATTTTTCGCTCACCGGCTTACTGAATATTGCTTTGAAAACCCCTACTACTGCCCAGCAGCAGCCGAGCTGCCCCCCCCCCCCCACCCCAATAAATTAAAAAACTGTAGTGGGCCACCCACCCCTCTCCTGATCCCAGTAAATTAAAAATGGAAGCAAGGCAAGCAGCCCTGACTCCCAAAACCCAATAAATTAAAAATGGTAGTAGGCCAAGCAGGGCCCCCCTCATTCAATTCCAATAAATTAAGATGGATAACTTTCAAACAACTGCATGCAGTGGCATATACTTGTGCATATGGTCATGTGCAGTTTTATAATTTTAAGCAAAAATATAAAGTGAGACTTACTCGCGTAAATCAGCATATACACGTATAAGTCCGTATATTTTAATACATGCATGTGTAAGTGAAATTACAAGTTTTACTAACTACTCCACCAGTTTTCCCAGTCCTTCTTCAGGTCAACCAAACCCTCCTGGTTCTTCAACCTGAACTTTCCATTGTTCATCCAGACCTTCCACTCTCCACAGTTTGCCCAGCCAATAGTATACAATAAACATGTTTAATATCACTTATGCAAGATAATTATTGGGTGTAAAATTATGCTAGTAAGTTGGCAAGTCTATGGCCATGTCTTTTACATTTAAAACTGTTTATTGGAAAAAAAAAACCAACATACATGACTGTAGCATGCCAAACATCAAAAACACGTTACAGTCAGCCGAGCTTTGACATTTCTTCCCACCAGTGAGAGCAACCCTCCCCATTGCAACTTGCATGTGTAAATGCTGGCTCCACCCCAGAATGCCCCGTTTTACGTGTATATGTTTAGGTTTATAAAACAGCATGTACAGAGTAGATGCTACTTTTGCACGTATATGCTAATTTTTACGTACGCAAGTCTTGGAAAATTCACCACTAAAAATGGTAGTGGGCCAAGCAGCCTCCTCTCCCCCCTCCCAACGGATCCCAAAAAATGGAAAACTATGACCACGCCAGGAGGGGAGGGGCTGGATTGGGGAGCTCAATTAACGCCCGCTCCACACACCCCCCCCCCCCCCCCATTTGTTCACAACTGGCAGCTTCTTGGCAGAGGAAGAGCTGGGAATGGCTCTTCTCTTCTTTGTCTGCTCCAGCTTCACCCTGTCCTCCTGCTTTCTGTAAGGCAGGAAGAAGGGGGAAACAGGGGAAGAGAGGCTGGATTAGGAAGCCAGGAGGAGGGTGCGCCCACTCTACCCGCCACCGTTTTTAATGTATTGGGATAAGGGAGACACCCCTCACCCACTACAGTTTATTCATTTCTTGGTGGGAGGGAAGGGAGGGGAAGGGAAGGGAAATGTTTTTGGCTGCTGCTCAGCTGCTTGCTTTGCTTTTAGTTGGGGGTTTTAAAGTTATCTGGTTAACTTTAGGACTAGGTATTTTCTGACCAGAGGGACTAGCATGATATTCACACTAGCCAGGTACATTTAAATCATGCTCCCCATCCTGCCTCTTTTATATATCGGCTACGTTTCAGCTGGGTAATGACTTACCTGGCTAAAACTTAAATTCAGGGTTTGTCCAGCTAAGTCCCTAACTTTACCAGACAAACCCCTTTGAACACTGACTTCTGAGAATCCAATAACCAAGATCGGGACTTGAACAGACACACAATAAGAACATGCCATGAACATAAGAAATTGCCATGCTGGGTCAGACCAAGGGTCCATCAAGCCCAGCATCCTGTTTCCAACAGTGGCCAATCCAGGCCATAAGAACCTGGCAAGTACCCAAAATGTTCAAGTGGATTCATACTGGAGCAGTAACATGACAAAATCCTCCTAAATTTCCAGGTACTACACAAGGTACGATGATGGTGATTTTTTTTTCTATGTATGTAAGAATATTTATTCTGCTAACCACATCACACAGTAAAAATTAGGAGGGCCATTTCCAGACCTGTTAGAGGATGACATGCCCCATTAAGCTTTAACATTTTAAGTGAATCATTAGTGAATTTAATTGTGTTCTAGCATGACACACACATATTATTTTGCTTTTGAAAATATTCTAAAAGATAAGAGCTTGCATTTATCACTCTCCCTGGTCTTTGTGGAAACATCTATTTCTGTAATGTTATAACCTTAAAGAAAAGTTTGGGAAAGAAAGCAAATTGATGAACCCTGTTGCATACGGAGATTACCTGGTATTCTTCAGCTCTTGCCAGCTGCTGGTTTGCTTGCTGGACATTTACCTCCGCACTCTCCACATTGGCCTCTATACTGTCTAAAAGATAAAACAATATGCATGCTCTAATTATAAATGCATCTACACTCCGCCTCCTCCATAAATATGTCTGAAACTAGTTGTAAATTCTTTTCAAGTGTTAAATATACAAAACTTGTTTTATTTCAAATGCACTGATGGGGAGAGTGGACTGAGGAATGTATTGTGCTCGCAGTACTAGCACTGGCATCTTTATTTATTTAAAAATCTTGTAGGGTAATACCTCTAACACATAATTCAGTGTGGATAACACTAAAACATACGTGTTAAACATAAATCACATGCCACATACAATAAACATAAAATACATAAAAATTACATTAAAAACTACTTCTCATTTAGGCTTATTGAAAGAAGAATGTTTTTAATCCTTTCCTGAATTTTGTCAAATCTTTCTCTAACTGTAATACCTTAGGAAGAGAATTCCAAAGTACTGGAGCTGCATACGTTTGTGCCCACTTCCGTATAAAGTCAGATTTATACTCCAAGATTGGGGGCACCGTCAATTGACCGGCCCCCTCAGATCGTAATGTACGTCCAGGTTCATTCCACTGGAATTTATTTTTTTTTTTATCGAGCAGGGATACGCTGAATATGTATTACAGTCAGCAATTTAAAATGTGATCGGCTCCATATTGGGAGCCAATGCAATTCCCTTAAAACTGGGCTGTGTGTTCATGATACCCCCTACCACTTATAAATCTAACGGCAGCATGCTGTACTAGTTGCAATGACCAAAGCAGTTTATCTGGTAAACCACCCTAAAGACTATTACAGTAGTCCAATTATTCTAATCACTGAAGTCTGGGCTATTATTCAAAACAATTGTTGGGATAAGAGAAATTTTAATGGTTACACTAATTTGAATTTTAAAAAATGCAGTCTTTGCCACTGACCTGACATGGAGGTGAAGAGTGAGACCCTGTAATATGCCAGATATCCTCCTGCTTTCGCAGAGCAGGTTAAAATCACAGGGGCGGATTTTAAATGCCCTGCGCGCGTAAATCCGGCTGGATTTACGCGCGCAGGGCCCTCGTGTGCCGGAGCGCCTATTTTGCATAGGCCGCCGGAGCGCGCAGAGCCCCGGGATGCGCGTAAGTCCCGGGGCTTCGTAAAAGGGGCGGGGAGGGGGCTTGTCGGGGGCGTTCCCGAAATGACGCGGCGTTTGGGGGCGTGACGCGGCGTTTCGGGGGTGGGCCCAGAGGCGTGGCGCCGGCCCGGGGGCATGGTCGAGGCCTCCGGACCAGCCCCCGGGTTGGGTGATGGCGCGCCAGCAGCCCGCTGACGCGCGCAGATTTACGTCTGCTTTTAGCAGGCGTAAATCTGTCAACAAAGGTAAGGGGGGGTTTAGATAGGGCTGGAGGGGTGGGTTAGGTAGGGGAAGGTGGGGGAAGGTGGGGGGAGGACGAAGGAAAGTTCCCTCTGAGGCCGCTCCGAAATCGGAGCGGCCTCGGAGGGAACAGGCAGCACGCGCTGGGCTCGGCGCACGCAGGTTGCACAAATGTGCACCCCCTTGCGCACGCCGACCCCGGATTTTATAAGATACGCGCGTATCTTATAAAATCCAGCGTACTTTTGTTTGCGCCTGGTGCGCGAACAAAAGTACGCGATCGCGCAAATTTTTTAAATCTACCCCACAGTAAGCACATTATTTTAAAGAAAGCAGGTCAGAAACAAGCAGCAGACTGCTCAGTCATCTTAATATTCATGAAGCAGAAGCAGGCCATTTCTAAGGCAAGCTGCATGCTCCTCTCATATATGGCCTCTCAATTTAAACATACATCTGACCTCCCTGTACTGGCATGGAGGGAAAAGAAAAGGCAAGCACAGATCCTAGCATAAGTTCCACTGGCATAAGTTCCAACATGAATTTCTTGACTTTCTTGGATGTTTTATTTTAAAATAAAGTATTATTATTATTATGAAGAGGTGTCTACCATTGAAAATAAGTCAGTAAATATTGACTGCTGCATTAATCTACATCCATATCTATATCTAGCTTAATATATACAGATACTGTACATTTAGTTAGACACAGTTTGGATGCATACCTCTCGCTTATTGTATCAATAAATATATTTATATATATAGTTTTATATATATATATATATATATATATAGATACATATAGATAGATAGATACACACATATCTATAAATAAATATATATCTATAGACCGAGAGATGCCTCCAAACTAATAAACTTAAGTTTGTGTGGCTACATAGGCATTTTAAATATACAATCTCAGTACTAACATTATCATCTTAAAAGAAAAAAATTAACATGAAAATGTACTTACTCCAAAAAGGGAAAGCTTGATAATTGTACAAAGGTGTGTAAAGAATGTGTGTACAACCTCAGCACATACACAAATATGTTTTTCAAGTCTCCTTGTAATCAGGGCATTTTTTGTTTAAAATTTATATTTATGGCTTGTTAGTGTTTGGCTCCTGTTATAGGCTTCCAATTCAATCAGAATTATTTATAATTTAACTAGCCTACACTGAGACTAGCTAACCTAATCCTAAAAGCCACATTTGGAGTATGTTTCAGATCCTGAAGATCTTGGACTGAGAAAGTGGATTTAAATATAAAAGGAATTCATAAAGCCAAGGGGGCCATTCTACAATCATTGGTGGCCACAGAATAAGAACATAAGACTTGCCATATTGTGTCAGACCAAAGGTCCATCAAGCCCAGATCCTGTTTCCAACAGTGGCCAATCCAGGTCACAAGAACCTGGCAGGATCCCAAGTGGTAAATAGATTCCAAGCTGTTTATCCCAGGAATAAGCAGTGGATTTCTCCAAGTCCACCTTTTCTTGTCCAAACCTTTCTTAAACGCATATAGATGCGTTTCACCACATCCTCTGGCAACGATTTTCAGAGCTTAAATTAAGCATTGAGTATAGAAATATTTTCTCTTATTCATTTTAAATCTATCATCTAGTAAATTCATTGTGTGTCCCCTAGTCTTTGTACTCTTTGAAAGAATGAACAGATTATGTTTACTCATTCAAACCCATTTATTTTCTAAATCTGTATTATACCGCAACTCAGCCGTCTCTTCTCCAAGCTGAAGAGTCCTAACCACTTTAGTGTTCCCTTATAGGGGAATCATACCATCCCCTTTAGCATTTTGGTTGCTCTTCTCTGTACCTTTTCCAATTCTGTTTTATCTTTTTTGGAGATGTGGTGACCAGAACTGCACACAATACTCAAGATGAGGTCACACCATGGAGCGATACAGAGGCATTATGATATTCGCTGTTTTATTCTCCATTCCTTTCCTAATAAGCCCTAGCTTTCTATTTGCTTTCTTGGCTGCTGCTGCTGCTGCTGCACACTGAGCAGGAGATTTCAACCTATTTTCAGTGATGACTCCTAATGTGGAACCTTGCATTATTTAGCTATAATTTGGGTTACTCTTCCCTAAGTGCATCACTTTTTATTTGTTCACATTAAATTTCATTTGCATGCCCAGTCTTCCAGTTTTGCAATGTCCTCTTGCAATTTCTCATAATCCTCTTGTGATTTAACAACTTTGAACAATTTGGTGTCATCATCAAATCTGACCATCTCACTTGTTGTTCCCATCTCCAGGTTGTTTATAAATATATTTAAAAGTATTGGTCCCAAAACAGATCTCGGGGCACTCCACTATTCATCTTTCTCAAGTGGGAAATTTTAACATTTACTCCACTCTGCTTTCCATCTTTTAATCAATTCTCAGTCCGCAATAAGACATTGCCTCCTATCCCATGACTTTTTAATTTTCTGAGAAGTCTCTCATGAGGGACTTTGTCAAATGATTTCTGGAAATCCAGATATACTATATTAACTGGCTCGTTTTTATCCACATGTTTATTTACGCTCTAAAAAATGTAGCAGATTGGTGAGGCAAGTCTTCCCTTGGCTAAATCCATGTTGGCTTTGACCCATTAAACTATGCCCATCTATATGTTCAGTAATCCCAGGGTGTCTAAAACTCAGGCCCTGGCACCAGATGGAAGAGATGCTAGTGGGACCCAAAAGGTGAAGCACTGTGATGGCTGCTACTGGCAGGGCCTGACTGGAGCAGCACTGCAACAGCAGTTCTTGGTGGTAAAGCACTGGAGAATCAATGGCTGAGGGGAAGAAGCTAATCGGGAAGAGGGAGAGGAAGTGCTTGGAAACAAGGGTCAGAAGGAAAGAAGGATCCATTGAAGTAGGAGAAATGAAGGGAGAGAGTTCCTGGAGAGAGGAGGGGAAAGCAAAGGAAACTGAAAAATAAAATTAAAAGAAACAAAGAAAAAAAACAAACCAACTGAATACTAGACAAACTAAAGAGGGCAATTTTCAAAGCCATTTACTTGGGTAAAATGGCTCGATTGAAAATTGCACTCCTCAAATGTCCCTTCGATGCATACATTCCATTTTCATGTCTCTCTCTCTGTGTACACACACACACACACACACACACACAGATATAGATATAGATATACAGATGCTATTTTGCTCCACCCTGCTCCTGCACAAATATGACACTTAATGTGTGTGCTTTGTACCTGTCCATTTTCAAAGAAAACTGATGCATGCACACAAGCTAAAATAGCCCACGCACTTTGCACACAAAGTGGTTTATTGAAATTTACCGCCAAAGAGCAAAATAGCCAAAGAATAAAAAAGGAGCAAAAAAAAAATAAATTACATATTTCTTTTCTTTCTAAAAAACTTTTGGCTGGTGCCTAACTTTTCAAAATATTTTTCCATCTCTGATATTAAATGTGTTTTGATTTACTTTACAAGGCTTCTCACCAAATGGTAGACTTTTATTTTTTATATTAACCAATTTTCATCCCCTTCTACAAAGAACTGCAGCAACCATTTGTAACAAGGGGGTGGGGTCACAGATCAGGTCTTTCTTCTGAACCTGATTCATGTACAGCTCGAGTCTGTGGCTCTCTCCACAATCTCCCCACATTGGGATCTTGATATAAGGGAAGGTCATTTTCAGCAGGCTGCAGAGGGCTAAAGTTTGTATATACAGAATCCATGCAGACTACAGCCTGAATTTTCAAAGCACACTTTATACACACAAGTCCATAATGAAAATGATCACGTATGAGCACACTTGTACACCTGCTCATTAGGTGTTAACGTGTGGCCATACATTTATGTGCATACTTTCGGGGGAAAAAAAAGGAGCATGTGGACGGGAGAGTTGCGGGCGGAGTTCACATTTGCAAGCACACTACTTTCAATCTTCAAAAGTGTACACATTAATCTTTTTTAACAGAAATTATATCTTGCCTTTAACAGGTTGAACTTTGTGCGAGCAAGTTTGTGTACTTGACAGGTTCAATTTCAGAAGTTTGTGTGTACTTTTGGTTTGAAAATTAGAGGAAAGTCTGCAGGCAAATAATATTCAGACATATTTGTTTGAAAATTATCCTCTTAAAATGTACACACATAGCAGGCATGCCAACAATGTGCATACTTTACAACATTGTTTAACACTACTTAAGTGTACATGCATCTTTTTAGCTATATATCAAGCCAATCTTCAAACACAATGCATGCTGGTAACCTGTATTTGAAAATTGTCTGGGTTTGTGCAAGTTCAAGGCACCAGCCTACTTTCAAGTTCGGCGCCCTAATAAAAACGTATCCTATCAACAGATAACCAGGAAAACAACACGAAACAAAAATAAAGCACAAAAAAGCAAGTACCACTGAAAAAAAGTACTGTAAAATTGTTGAATAAAGAGATCAAGGCTTCATACACCCTAAAGCAGAGCTGCAAATAAGTCCAGTTTTCACGATAACCAAAACATGCAAATGGACCATACGCCAGAGCCACTACATGCAATCTTAATTTTTTATTTTTTTATTTTTTTATAGTTGCCATACTGGGTCAGACCAAGGGTCCATCAAGCTCAGCATCCTGTTTCCAACAGTGGCCAATCCAGGTTGCAAGTATGTGGCAAGTACCCAAACATTAAATAAATCCCATATTATTAATACCAGTAATAAGCAATGACTATTCCCTAATGGGTTGATTTTCAAAGAGCCACACACGTAAAAAGTGGGGGTTACGCGCATGGCCAGGCTTTGCGTGCATTTTAGAATGGGCCTGGCCACGCGCATAACCCCTGTAATGCGTAGAAGTGCTGGGCCATGAAAAACGGTGGGGCCGAGGGTATGGTCTGGGTGGGGAGGGGCGGGCCAGGGCAGCGTGCGCCAGCAGCCGGCCAGCACGTCTGATTACTTTTCCTCTGGAGGAGCAGTAAGTAATCTAAATCCAAAAAAGTAAGTAGTTAGGAAGGGGTTAGGGGTCAGGGAGGAGAGAGGAAAGGGTAGGAAGGTTAGGTAAAGGTATAAGGAATTTCGCTCTCAGTCCGCTCCTTAATTGGAGTGGACTGGGAGGGAACTGGTAAGCCCGTCGCTGTGCGTGGGCTTTGAAAATTTCCCCCCCTGCGTGCGGAGGAGGCCATCCGCCCGCACATGTACACACGGATATCGTATTTTATAACAAGTCCATGTGCACATGCCGGGAACAGCACGCACATGGAGGGCATGCGCTCCTTTTAAAATCAACCCCTAAGTCAACTTGATTAATAGTAGTTTATGGCCTTTTCCTCCAGGAACTTATACAAAGCTTTTGTAAACCAGGCTATGCTAACTGCCTTAACCACATCATCTGGCAATGAATTCCTGAGCTTAATTGTGCATTGTATGAAAAATAATTTTCTCCAATTTGTTTTAAATGTGCTACTTGCTAACTTCATGACTTGCCCTCTTGTCCTTGTATTATCTGAAAGAGTAAATAGCAGATTCACATTTATCTATTTATAAATCATAAGAAGATTACATTTACCCATTTTAGTCTTCTCATGATTTTACAGACCTCTATCTTATCCCCCCTTAGTCACCTCTTTTCCAAGCTAACCTAACCTCTTTAGCCTTTCCTCATAGGGGAGCTGTTCTGTCCCCTTTATCATTTTGGTTGCCCTTCTCTATACCTATTCCAGTGCAACTATTTCTTTTTGGAGATGTGATGACCAAAATACACTAAGGGCCAGATTTTAAATGCCCTGCACGCGTAAATCTGGCCGTATTTACGCGCGCAGGGCCCTTGCGCGCCGGCACGCCTATTTTGCTTAGGCCGCCGGTGCGCGCACAGCCCCGGGACGCGCGTAAGTCCCGGGGCTTCGTAAAAGGGGCGGGGAGGGGCGTGTCCAGGGGCGTGTCCGGGGGGGGCAGTTCGGGGCGGGACCGGGGGCGTGGCGCCAGCCCGGGGGCATGGTTGAGGCCTCCGGACCAGCCCCCGGGTCGGGTGATGGCGCGCCAGCAGCCTGCTGGTGCACGCAGATTTACGTCTGCTTTCAGCAGGAGTAAATCTGCCAACAAAAGGTAGGGGGGGGGGTTAGATAGGGCCGGGGGGGTGGGTTAGGTTGGGGAAGGGAGGGGAAGGTGCGGGGGGGTGGAAAGAAAGTTCCTTCCGAGGCCGCTCCGATTTCGGAGCGGCCTCGGAGGGAATAGGCAGCGCGCGCCGGGCTCGGTGCGCGCAGGTTGCACAAATGTGCACCCCCTTGAGCGCGCTGACCCCGGATTTTATAAGATACGCGCGTATCTTATAAAATCCAGCGTACCTTTGTTCGCGCCTGGTGCACGAACAAAAGTACGCGCTCGCACAAATTTATAAAATCTGCCTCACAGTACTCAAGGTACTATCTCACCATGGAGCATTATGACATTCTCTATTTTATTCACCATTCCTTTCCTAATAATTCCTAACATACTCCTTTTTTGATTGCTGCAGCACACTGAGCTGATGATTTCAATGTATTGTCCACGTTGATGCCTAGATCTTTTTCCTGGGTGGTAACTCCTAATATGAAACCTAACATCATGTAACTACAGCATGAATTACTTTTCCCTATGTGCATCACTTTGCATTTATCCATTAAATTTAATCTGCCATTGTCTAATATGCTAACACTTAGCATATTAGACAATCATCAATGCCCGTTCTTTTGCTCCACCTCCTCCTCCACAGTTTCCCTTATTCTACCACTCTGAAACTTTTACCTTGGCTTTCCTGTCCTATTCTTCCATCCACCTTTTTACCCCCTTGCAGAATAAATTGAATAATGGCTATAATATTTTGAGGTTAATAACCTTTAGGCTTCTTATGGTAAACTTTAGTCCTGCATGGCTGAAAATAGGTCTGGGTTATAGGATATCCACATTGAACTAAAAATGAAATTTCAGATCTATTTCTAGCAATTTGTAACCTATCATTAAAATCGTCCATTGTACCCAAAGATTGGAAGGTGGCTAATGCAACCTCGATATTTAACAAGGGCTCCAGGGGTGATCCGGGAAACTATAAACTAGTGAAACTTGACGTCAGTGATGGGAAAAATCGTGGAAACCATTCTAAAGAACAAAATCACAGAACATATAGATAGGCATGGTTTAATTTGACTCAGTCAACATGGATTTACCCAAGGGAAGTCTTGCCCTACTTATCTGCTACATTTTTTTAAGGGGTTAATAAACGTGGATAATGGTGAGCTGGTGAATATAATGTATTTGAATTTTCATAAGGCATTTGATAAAGTCCCTCATGAGAGACTCCTAGGAAAATGTAAAAAATCATGGGATAGGAGGCAATGTCTTTTTGTGGATTACAAACTGGTTAAAAAATTAGAAACATTGAGTAGGATTAAATGGCCAGTTTTCTCAGTGGAGAAAGGTAAACAATGGAGTGCCTCAGGGATCTGTATTTGGACCGGTGCTTTTCAATACATTTATAATGATCTAGAAAGGGGAATGACAAGTGGAGATGATAAAATTTGAAGATGACACAAAATTATTCGTCAGAGTTGAATCACAAGTGGATTTTGATAAATTGCAGGAAGATCTTGTAAGACTAGACGAATAAGCATCCAAATGGCAGATTAAATTTAATGGATAAATGCAAAGTGATGCACATAGGGAAAAGTAATTCATGCTGTAGTTACATGATGTTAGGTTTCATATTAGGAGTTACCACCCAGGAAAAAGATCTAGGCATCAACGTGGACAATACATTGAAATCATCAGCTCAGTGTGCTGCAGCAATCAAAAAAGGAGTATGTTAGGAATTATTAGGAAAGGAATGGTGAATAAAATAGAGAATGTCATAATGCTCCATGGTGAGATAGTACCTTGAGTACTGTGAGGCAGATTTTATAAATTTGTGCGAGCGCGTACTTTTGTTCGTGCACCAGGCGCGAACAAAGGTACGCTGGATTTTATAAGATACGCGTGACTACGCGCGTATCTTATAAAATCCGGGGTCAGCGTGCTCAAGGGGGTGCACATTTGTGCAACCTGCGCGCACCGAGCCCGGCACGCGCTGCCTATTCCCTCCGAGGCCGCTCCGAAATCGGAGCGGCCTCGGAAGGAACTTTCTTTCCACCCCCCCGCACCTTCCCCTCCCTTCCCCAACCTAATCCACCCCCCGGCCCTATCTAACCCCCCCCCCCTACCTTTTGTTGGCAGATTTACTCCTGCTGAAAGCAGACGTAAATCTGCGTGCACCAGCAGGCTGCTGGCGCGCCATCACCCGACCTGGGGGCTGGTCCGGAGGCCTCAACCATGCCCCCGGGCTGGCGCCACGCCCCCGGTCCCGCCCCGAACTGCCCCCCCGGACACGCCCCTGGACACGCCCCTCCCCGCCCCTTTTACGAAGCCCCGGGACTTACGAGCGTCCCGGGGCTGTGCGCGCACCGGCGGCCTAAGCAAAATAGGCGTGCCGGCGCGCAAGGGCCCTGCGCGCGTAAATACGGCCAGATTTACGCGTGCAGGGCATTTAAAATCTGGCCCTTAGTGTATTTTGGTCATCACATCTCCAAAAAGAAATAGTTGTCTCCTAGCCTAGGGGTAATGTTTCTTCTTATCCTTTTAAGGGAATATAAAATGTCATGAACCAGGGAATGTAAACAAAATGGTTACATAATCTTGCCTTGTGTGTGATGGTGGCTGGGGCATTAAGGCATTTGTGCTCTGAGTGCCAGGGGCTGTGAGTTTGAATCCAGCTTAGGTAAAAAGGGAGGGGGATGAAAAGTAGGTACTATTCAAGCTTTTGCTAGACTTAGTTTTTGGGAACTTGCCAGGTTCTTATGGCCTGGATTGGCCACTGTTGGAGACAGGATGCTGGGCTTAATGGACCCTTGGTCTGACCCAGTATGGCATGTTCTTATGTTAAGCAAGCATCATATTAAATTTAACAATTTATTATGCAAGTCTGATATATGGATAGTTCTGGAAAAAACGTGTTTTTTGCTGCAACTTATGGGAAGCTGGCAGGGTTATATATCCTCGAGCAGTTGCCATGTCTGGTATCCTCTAAGAAAAAAATTATGAAATATGAAGTAGAGAATGGGTTGGCTAGCTAAGGGAAAGAGATGTTTTGCTGCTTGCTGATGCATGCATGAAAGGAAAATTGGTTCTTACCTGCTAATTTTCGTTCCTGTAGTACCATGGATCAGTCCAGACAGTGGGTTGAGCCTCCTGTCCAGCAGATGGAGACAGAGAAAAACTGAAAGGGTATCCTATATCAGGACAGTGCTCACCCTGCGTCCCTTCAGTATAAACATTATCAAAGCAGAGAAAACATTGCTGAAAACTTTAACCAGAGTAAGATCAAGCAAGTAAAAATTGTAAAACCCAAACTGTAATTGGAATTTCAAACAAGTCAGAGAACCGCTCTTATATATGTATTTAGATAGTAGATACTTCCGGTGCCTTATAGTTCTGAAATGAAGTAGACATTCCTCAAATCTGTGAATGAAAAGTTTCTGAGCAGACGTATCGCAGGTAGATGCAACCAGGACTGATCCGTGGTACTACAGGAACGAAAATTAGCAGGTAAGAACCAATTTTCCTTTCCCTGTACATACCCGGATCAGTCCAGTCAGTGGGATGTACCAAAGCTTCCCTAACTAGGGTGGGACCGAGACAGTCCCGCTCAAATCACCTGCATGCCGAAGGAACCAAAAACTGGCGCCTGAACATAGAGACGATGATACTGAGGCAAAGGTATGTAAAGATTTCCAAGTAACTGCTCTGCATATCTCCTGTGGAGAAACCAACTGGCTCTCCACCCAAGAGGTAGCCTGTGAACACAAAGAATGGGCTTTTAAGCCCTCTGGAACCGTCCGGCCCCGACAGATGTACGCCAATGCAATCACCTCCTTCAACCATCGCGCGATGGTAGCTTTAGAAGCCTTGTTCCCCTTATTCTGCCGCTCCACAAAACAAACAAGTGATCTGAGACTCGAAACTCATTTGTAACCTGTAAATATTGCAGGAGAACTCTCTTTACATCAAAGCGCCGTAGATCTCCGCCGGGTATGCTTGCAATATCCTCTGGAGAAAAGGCAGGGAACCCCACTGACTGATTGACATGTAAGGAGGACATGACCTTTGGCTAAAAGGAAGGGACTGTTTTAAGAGAAACACTCGAATCAGAAAAACGGAGTAAGGGCTCCCTACAAGACAAGGCTTGGAGCTCAGACACCCTCCTGGCCGAACAAATAGAGACTAGAAACACTGTCTTAAGGGTCAGATCCTTAAGCGTGGCTGGAGGGGCTCGAAAGGCACCTCGCAAAGGACACGAAGTACCAAATTAAGGCTCCATGATGGACATGTAATCCGGATGGGTGGGTTCAAATGCTTAGCCCCCTTGAGGAAACGAACAACATCTGGATGGGCCACCACCACATAACCATCGACCCGCCCTAAAAGGGAACAGAGAGCCGAAACCTGTACCCACAAGGAGTTGAAAGACAGACCCTTGGAGAGACCATTTTGTAAGAAGGAGAGGACCTGGGACACCGGGGCCTTGCATGCCGGTACTCCGGAGTCGGCACACATATTCTCAAACACTCACCAGACCCGAATGTAAGCGAGAGAGGTAGAAGTCTTACGTGCCCACAACAGTGTAGAAATAACTTCCTCCTTATAACCCTTCTTCCTTAGACACCGCCGCTCAAAAGCCAGGCCGCTCGACAAAAGCGATCCGCCTGATCAAAGAATACAGGACCTTGCTGCAGAAGGTTTGGGAAGTGGCTGAGGGGAAGAGGACAGTCTGTCACGAGATTCATCAGATCCATGAACCATGGTCTCCAGGGCCATTCTGATGCCACGAGGATGACTAGCCCCACATGAAGTTCTATCCTTCGGAGTACTTTTCCTACCAGAGGCCAGGGTGGGAACACGTAGAGGAGGATGCCGCGAGGCCAGGGCAGGACCAGGGCATCCACGCCTTCCGAGTAGTGCTCCCTTCTGCGACTGAAGAAACTGGGAGCCTTCGCATTTCACATGGTGGCCATCAGATCAAATTGGGGAGGTCCCCACCTGTGCATGACAAGATCCATTGCTTCTTCGGACAACTCCCACTCTCCGGGGTCTAGATGTTGATGACTGAGAAAATCGGCTTGAATATTCTCCTTCCCTGCAATGTGAGAGGCTGCCAGGCGATCTAGGTGGCGCTCTGCCCAGGAGAGTTGCTTGCTGGCTTCCAGGGCCACCAGACGACTCCTGGTGCCCCCCTGGTGATTGATGTAAGCTACAGTGGTGGCATTGTCGGAGAGGACTCACACAGCTTTGCGGCGGATCAAGGGTAGGAAAATCTTGAGTGCCAGGTGAACCACTCAGGCCTCTGGACCATTGATGTGCCACTTGGATTGGACTGGGGACTATTGACCTTGAGTAGACTGATTTTGACATACTGCTCCCCAGCCGGAAAGACTGGCATCTGTCACGACAACAATCCACTGGGGTGTCTGTAGGGGCATCCCCTTCAACTGGTGAGTGAGTGAGAGCCACCACTGCATGCTGGTGGTGGTAGAGTCGGAGAGCGGTAGAGGAGTTTGAAATTCCTCTGAGACCGGCTTCCAGCGGGACAGCAAAGCTTTCTGTAAAGGATGCGTATGCGCAAAGGCTCAAGGAACCAAATCTATAGTTGAAGCCATAAAGCCCAGAACCTGGAGATAGTCCCAGGCCATGGGCACCGAGAGAGATAACAGATGTTGTACTTGATCCATGAGCTTGAGTGCCTGGGCCTCGGGCAGCAAAGCTTTGCCCATACGAGTGTCGAAGCATGCACCTAGGAATTCCAGGACCTGAGAGGGCTTGAGGTTGCTCTTGGAGAAATTGACTATCCACCCAAGGGAGGAGAGGACTGACAAGACCCTGTGGACTGCCATCGCACAGAGCTTCTCTGATTTTGCCCGAATGAGCCAGTCGTCCAGGTAAGGTTGGACTATCTCCCGGCGGAGGAAGCCCGCCACTACCATCATGACCTTGGTGAACGTGCGAGGGGCGGTGGCGAGACTGAACAGGAGTGCACGAAATTGGAAGTGCCGACCCAGGACATTGAAACAAAGATACTTCTGGTGTTCCTGATGGATCGGGATGTGAAGGTAGGCCTCCATCAAGTCAAAAAAGGCAAGGAATTCGCCTGAGTGAACCGTCGCTATCACTGCCCTCAGGGTCTCCATTCGAAAATGGGGAACCTTGAGTGCCTTGTTGACTCTCTTGAAGTCCAGGATAGGCTGAAAAGAGCCGTCCTTTTTGGGGACGATGAAGTAGATGGAATACTGGCTGGACCTCTGTTCCTCCTGGGGGATTGGGACGTTGGCACCGAGCTCTTGAAGCCTAACGAGAGTCTGGCACACTGCTGGACACTTCAGACTTCCGCAGGGAGAGATTAAGTAGCAGTCCTGGAGATCCCGAGCAAATTCTAACACGTTGCCTCTTTCGATTACCTCGAAGACCCACTGATCCGAAGTAATTTTGGCCCATTCCTCGAGAAACAGGGACAGACGTCCATCTAAGTTGAGAATGGAGGAATGGGCTGACCGCATCTCATTGTGAGGACTTTGTGGTGGGTCCTTGATGGCTACCATTACGGAAGGGGCATCTGCCACAAAAGGAATGAGACCATGCTTGACATCTGGTGGAGGTATTCTTCTGGACCGCTCCCCGTGGCTTGGTGTACCTGCGCTGCCTCCGGAAATGAGCGTGCGAAGGAAAGAAGGACCTGGACTGTTTAGGGCGGTCTTCAGGCAGCTTATGAACCTTGTTGTCACCCAAAGATTTAATAAGCTGTTCCAGGTCCTCACCAAAAGGCAACTTACCCTTGAAGGGGAGGGTGCCCAACTGTGATTTAGAAGAGGAATCTGCTGCTCAATTCTGTAGCCAAAGTAGGCGCCTGGCCGACACCGCTGAAACCATGGCTCTGGCCTGCACCCTGAGAAGATCATAGAGGGCATCAGCCCCATATGCAACCACGGATTCCAGCCGCTCCACCTGTTCCGCCTCTGCGGCCGGGAGGTCCTGGGTGCTGAGTTGTTGTTGAACCCACCTGAGGCTTGCCCGCTGCATGAGACTGCTACAGACAGTCATCTGAACCCTGAGCGCCAAAACTTCAAAGATTCTCTTGAGATAAACATCGAATTTACGGTCCTGAAGGTCTTTCAAAGCAGTCACTCCTACTACCGGTAGGATAGTTCTCTTTGTGACAGCGGAGACCGAAGCGTCCACCTTAGGGACCTTGAGCATCTCTAAACACTGATCAGGGAGAGCTTGTCCATAGCTCTACCCACTCGTAAGCCGGCTTCCGGAGCTTCCCATTCCTGTAGTAGTAACTGCATCAGCATCGGATGAAAAAGGAATGTGCGTGGAGGGGCCCTCAGACCAGACAGGACCGGGTCCACTTTGCCAGAAGTCGAGGCACTCTTACTTTCTTCCGAAGGGGCATCTATGCCCAGCTTGGCTAAAACATAGGGAATGAGCGGATCCAGCTCTTCCCGCTGGAAAAGGTGTAGCACCCGTGGGTCTCCCCTTCCACCGGAGGATTCTGAGAAAGAATATCTGCATCTGGGTCAGGGTCCAGGAACTGAGGCAGCAGAATAGCAGGATCCAGAAGGGCAGGCACCCCCGGAATCATCCAAACCCGATTCGCTCCCTGAGCATCCAGGGTTTTGGGCCCCTGATCTGGAGCAGTCCTAGGGACCTTAACAGGTGGAGGGCCTGTAGGAACCCTAGCAGGAGGGGAGTCCGATGGTGGGTCTTCCGGCTGTAGTAAGCTGGCAACGTAAGCTTTATGTAAGAGAACAAAATCAGTAGAAAAATGTCTAGGAGTTTTTCCTCATACATGATATCACCTCCTATACTGAATCTCAACAAATCTATTGCGTCTAAATCAACTCATGTGACGAGTGTGTCAAATCAAAGTTTATGTATATATGTCTGAGTTAAGCATAAAAGAAACAAAAAAATTTTTGAGGAGAAAAGAGAAAGATTTCATATAATTTCATATGTCACCGCATCCAACGGTGTTTATAATTTTAATCATCAACCAACCTCCTCCCACCCGTGATTATTTCATGTTTATGCTTAGCGTGTAGTATTAATGTGATATGCTTTAATTGTGTGCTTACTATATTTAAATTTAAAATCGCATGTATTAGGTCAAGACTATCTTGTAAATTGTGGTCAAAGCTACTAACTACTTTTGACTATAGCACTAGATTTCTTTCGAAACGCCGAATTTCTCCCAAAAACGCCGACACTCTTCAAATATTAGCCGAAAGGCTGGAGACATGAAATCAATTCCCAAAACGTATCTTCTTATGTGTCCATATCCCAACAGGGCCTTGTTTCGAATCAAAGATCCTTCATCAGGGGATGTACTATTATGTCCTGGTTGTTAATGTCGTCCGGCGTTTTGCTGAAATTATACACGGCCTGGCTGTGAGCGGCGAAGAGAAGGTATTCAACTCCCCGCTCCTTCCCCCGAAGCTGTCAGCTGTTAGATTGCTGTGAAAAATCTTTTTTTTTTTTTTCTTCACATTGAAAATGACAGAGGTATGTAGACTTCCCTGTCAGCAGACCCGAGGCATATAACTTCTCCAGAATCTGAGCGGGGGAGGGACTGGATCACCAGTGCCACCCCAGAGCCAGGACTGAAAAGCTTCTCCATTTTGTTGAGGCAGGTCCGCCGGCCCTTAGAGTTCATCTGATCACAAAGCCGGCACCCCCAAACATTGTGGGCTACCCCCAGGCATAGGATGCACACATCGTGTGGATCCGTGATGGACACAGTCCAAGGGCACTGGGGGCACAGATGAAAACTTGCCAACGCCATATCAAAAAATAAGGCCGGCAAATGGTTGATGGCCTGTGGGTACTGAAAAACACTGCTACGGGGAACCAACCACGCAACTAGAACATATTGTGCCGCAGGACTGACTAAAGGCAGGGAGAACTGACAAGGACCTGCGCAGGAACAAGGCAAAAAATTAGCTGAAAAATTGAAGTTTTCCAGAGAATAAGAACCCGAGCTCCAAGACCATGAGACAAAAGTTCTGAGGAAAAAAAGACTGAGGGGGACCCCGTGTGGACTGGGGCATGCTGAGCATGCTCAGTGTGCCAGTGAAAGTTCTAGAAACTCTGACAGAAGTTTGCCGTGCTGGGCTCCATCTGATGTCACCCAAGTGCAAGCACTACCATCCTGCTTGTACTGGGAGAAAATATACGCATGTATATTTTTAAAATAGGTAGGTAATGTACATGTTGTTTGCTGCATTGATATATATAGTTTCAATGTATTGCATTTATTTGCACGTAAGCCTATATAACACTGGTACGTTGTGGGGTGGAGATGCGCATATTTTATAAAATGCACTTATATCATAAGCATAGGTTATAAAATATTTGTGTAGATCTACTTGTGGCAATACACATGCATATAGGCCGTTGTGAATTTGTTTGAAAGTTATCCTCCCAATGTATCTCTCATATATTAACTATCTTATTTATACAGTAGATATAAAAGATACACAAATCTCCATAAAACAAAAACTTACCTATCACGTCTCCTTGCTCATGCACCATCATTCCCAAATCTTTAAATATTTCATTTATGTTCATAATATCAGTCTGTAGTAAAGAAACATTTGTCAAAATCAATCTAAACAATTGTGCTTTTTCATTGAGACTTGATTAAACATACCAGATTCTTGCTGATACAATAATTCTTTAATGTTTATTGTGGGAATTATGAGCTTTGCCAGCAGGCCATTTAGGGGTTTGACACTAACTTCCCTTCTCCCTGGCCTATGCGCTGAATAAAGCATTACTTGTGCTTAAGCCTCTCTGCCTAGGAGAGGATACCTGACTGTAATGTATTTCTCTAGCTTATAATTAACCCTGATTGCCTGAAAGAAAAGCTAGTTGCCCCTAGTCAGGGGCAGGACAAAGACAGGAGGTATAGAATTCAGCAGCCAATGAAATGATCCGTACACACTCCCTGAGCCAAGCCAATAGTGTAGAGTCACGTCTGTTGCTATGTGGAAAGGAGCCAATCATGTGATGACACATCATCTGCCTTTGTATGAATGTACAATAAAAAAAGCACCCTTGGGAGTGCTCGGCCCTTTTCTCCTGCCTGCCATGAAACCTGCCTGATGCGTCTTCATTGCCTCCATATTCAATATTTATAGTAAAGCGATTAAAGAGGAAGATCATAATTAGCTTAATTTGAGCAACAATCTCCCAAGCAAGTTTAAATTTAACACTCTGGAATCCAGTTTTCAAACTCTTTATTTATTCATCTAAGTGCGAAATCTACCAATAAGGAGATCCATACTAAATATGCTGGGGTGCAAGAAAGCTAAGTAAAATTATCCAGATAACTATTAGAAACATATAAACATGACTGCAGAAAAAGATTGTATGGCCCATCCAGTCTGTCCACGTCCAATTAATTTAAGATAATTAAAATTCTCCTCTTTCTTCAGTGATCCCTTGTATTTATCCATGCTTTTTTAAATTCAGATACTGTTTTATCACCTCCACTTCCACTGAGATGCTGTTCCACACATTCACCACCCTATCCGTAAAGAAATATTTCCTAAAATTATTCTTGTTCACCCTCTTTCAACCTCATCTTATGACCCCTCATTCGAGAGCCTCTTTTCTACTGAAAAAAGGCTCACCTCCTGTGCATGGAAACCTTTGAGATATTTTAATGCAGAAATGACTTACCTGATAATTTCGTTTTTCTTAGTGTAGACAGATGGACTCAGGACCAGTAGGACCATGCTCCCCTGCCAGCAGATGGAGAAGGAGCAAGCTGATGTCACAGTATACATAACTTTGCAGTGATCCCAGCCTGTCAGTATTCTCTTCAAAAGCAACTGTGAACAGACTAGCTAAAAACGTGATTAAAAACAGGTAACCAGGGGTCGAGAGAGGAAGGACTGCCTTTCATACTTGTTGCCGGGATAAGAGGAGCCTCAGTGCCCCGAAGTTTTCTTGTGCCACGTGACCATTTTGATGCTGAGGGCGGACCTGGAAACAGTCCTATAACAGCGGGCTGTTTTACTCTCCCTGCGGGTTGAGAGGGGAAGGACTGCCTTTCATACTTGTTGCCGGGGTAAGAGGAGCCTCAGTGCCCCGAAGTTTTCTTGTGCCACGTGACCATTCTGATGCTGAGGGAGGACCCGGAAACAGCCCTATAACAGCGGGCTGTTTTACTCTCCCTACGGGTCGAGAGGGGAAGGACTGCCTTTCATACTTGTTGCCGGGGTAAGAGGAGCCTCAGTGCCCCAAAGTTTTCTTGTGCCACGTGACCATTCTGATGCTGAGGGAGGACCCGGAAACAGCCCTATAACAGCGGGCTGTTTTACTCTCCCTACGGGTCGAGAGGGGAAGGACTGCCTTTCATACTTGTTGCCGGGGTAAGAGGAGCCTCAGTGCCCCGAAGTTTTCTTGTGCCACGTGACCATTCTGATGCTGAGGGCGGACCCGGAAACAGCCCTATAACAGCGGGCTGCTTGCGGTGCGCAGCCGATGACGGCGCGCTGCCAAGGGCGCGCAGTTATCAGGCTTTGCCGGGCTTCGCAGGGAATCGCAAGGAACGCAAGGAATTCTTCTTCTTTTTTGGTTTGACTAAGAGGCTGCATACTCTCAAAGACCCCACGTGAGGAAAAAGGTGAGACGATCAACTCAGCTAAGTCCCCTTCTTTTTCTTTGATTGTTTTTAATTATTATGCCTCACTCTGCCTGGAAACGAAGGGCAAGAGAGAGAATTGTTATTGAAGGGGAACCAGCTAGTCCGATATTGGGCCCTATGGATGCCCATATCAGAAGGATTCCCATGATTCTGGGTGGATTGTCGATTGAAGGAATGCAAGAAGGCAATGCAAACCTTCGTGACCTTGAAATCTCTTTATCCCCGGATTGTAGAGTACCCCCTGAAAATCCTGCTACTTCAAGATCTGAAAGGGTGATGACATGGAGGGTCCTCTGGAAACATCTGAGGTTCCTGTAGTGGTTCAGAAGGGGCAGTTATGAGAGGGGAGTTATCTCAAGAATCTGTTTTAGAAAGTGAGAAATTTGAAATGATACCTATTGTGAGACCACATACTTTTTCATTAGAGGTGATATGGGAAACACTTGTTGTTTTAGATAAAAACGTATCTCTCCAATTAAAACCAATAGTTAAAAATATGGAAAAGATAGAAACAAAAGTGAATAAAATAATTAGTGATGATAAAAAGAGAGATTTGGAAATTGGAAGCAATTCTCAAGAAATAAAAAAATTAAATAATCAAAATGGTTTAATAATGAAAGAAAATAAATTTCTGACGAGGAAAATGGAGAATCTAGAAAACCTTTTGAATTAACAGTAAAACTTTGTATTCAATACGTTCAGCAACTGGAAGCCAATGCAGATCTTGCAACACAGGAGTGATATGCTCCCTCTGACTGCAACCAGATATCAAATCTTACAGTAGAATTCAACACTTGGACAGCACGAAGAGAATTTTTTGGTAACCCAAGAAGCAAAGCATTACAGTTGTCTACTGTCAGTAAAATCAGGGCATGGATATTAGGAATTAGGACGAAATTTCTGAAATCATAATATGGGTCATAGTGGCGTAATTTATAGTAGCCAGTCTTGATTACAGCCTTAATCTGTGGCAACATTTTTAGGTATGAATCAAGCAGCGCACCTAAACTTTTAACCTTAGTAGAAATAGTAATGGCTGATTTTTGAAAAGTGAATGTCTCAGTAATCTTAAGCTTGTCAGATCTTGTAGTACTAATACCTCAGTTTTTTTGTAAATTTAAGGCCAAGATATTAAGTCAGCTAGTGACATACTGCAGCTAGACAGAAAGAAACTGATTAAAATGTTTTGTTCCAATTTGATAACAGCAAGATAAAAAATTGGATGTCGTCTGCAAAGATTCAATATCCTGAGCAGAGTCCAGCAAACAACTTACATAATGGGTTTAAATCCATATTGAAGAGGGTAGTGGACAATGCACACTGGTATGTAGTGGCTACCAAGTAGAATATTCAGATGCAAGATAGACTCTATTAGTCAAAAATGATGAAAACCAAGATAACACAGCTCCATCAATACCAAATTCAATCAATCTACTGACTAAGACTGTGTGACAGACAGTGTTGAACGCTGGCGATATATCAAGGCTTTGCCCACTGTCAAAACCACATCTGGACAGGACAGCAGTAAAATCTCGATGTTCAGAGATTTTCGAAAGCCAAATTAGAACTGCTCCAGGATGCGATTATATTGAGCCTGCTCAAAACTGCAGATTCCTCTAAAAGAATATAAACAAGCTGAAGCTGGTCCTCAGAAAGGCTAGCAAAATGGTGTGCGGTCTGTACCAAAAGCCCTATGAGATGAGACTTTAGGATCTAAATATATATACCCTAGAAGAGAGGAGACTGGGGAGACATGATAGAAACATTCAATGGAAACGAAGTTCTAGAACAAGCGGTCTTGATATGAAGCTCAGAGGAGCAATGTCAGTAAAAACATTTTTTTTCAAAACAGGAGGTGAATGCATGGAACCCCTCCCAGAGTGGGTGGTGGAGGCTAGAACAGCAGCATGCTTTAAGAGGGCATGGGATAAGCACAGAGAAACCCTTCTTGAAAATAATTGAAGAGATAGCAGAAGCATGACCTAGCAACATAATTTTAAAGTGCTCTACTTGAACAACTCAGCAATTAGTGTTGCCAGAATGAATAGCAAGGAAGTAATAAGGAATATTAAAAGTCCTGGTGGAAACAAAGGCAACTATGTCTGTCAGGCAGGTTGCGATGACAGAATTAACTAGGTACTGGGTCTGTCTAACAGGCTGCAAGTACAGTAGTATCTCAAAGTCCAAGCAGCATTGCAGGCGCTCACTTAGCCAGATCTGTCTGGCAAATTATGCAGGGAAACTAGGAGGCTGGATGCTTGAGCAATAGCCATGCAATTATTGATATCTATTTAAATAATTATAAAGATTGGTGGTTCAAAATGGGAAGGGATTGGTGCTGAGTGCAAAGTAAATAGGAGTATCTTGTATGTTTATCTGCTCAAGACAGAAGAGTGAAAAGGAGAAAGATGACAAAACTGCCTGGATAAGGAGCAATATCTTACAAGTGGTTTCGCTCTATAGCTGGCAGGTAGAATACATCCTCAAAGGGTGGGCAGGAATAATTGGATGAGGCAGCTGGTGTTTTCTGCCATCATCTACTACAGTATATTAATGTATTAGCTAATATTAAGGATGTTGCCTCCCACTCAGTCAGTTTCTAACCCAGTCAGTCACTCTAGGATCCATACCAATAAGTCTTCTCCGCAGAACTGTGTCAAAGGCCTTGCTGAAATTCAAGTACACTACATCTAGCGCTCTCCCTTGATCCAACTCTCTGGTCCCCCAACCAAAAAAATTGATCAGATTCATCTGGCAATATTTACCTCTGGGTAAAACCATGCTGTCTCAGATCTTGCAATCCATTGGATTTAAAAAATTGCAATATCCTCTCTTTCAGCTCAACACAGAAGTCAGACTAACAGACCTGTAGTTCCCAGCCTCCTTCTCACTTCCACTTTTATGAATAGAAACCAAATCCACCCTTTTCCAGTCCTCTGGAACAACTCCAGACTCTAAAGAAGCATTGAAAAGATCAGTCAGCAGAGCTGTCAGGTGTTTCCTTAGTATCCTCGGATATATCCCATCCGGTCCCATCGCCTTATCGACTTTAAGTTTAGATAGCTCCTCACGACCACACTGTTCTGAAAATCGAATGAGGTTTACCTCTCTTCCAATCTTATTTGTGTTTTGTATGGTCCTGGCTCCAGTGGAACAGAAATATTTGTAAGCAATTTTGCTTTTTCCTCATCAGTCTCTATATATTCCTCTCCTTCACCTTTGAGCCTCACAATACCACTTTTGCACTTCCTTCTATCACTAACCTATATAAAAAAAAAAAAAAAAGTTTTGCTCCCCCATTTTACCATATTTTTTATTTTTTCTTCTATCTGAATGTTTGCTTTCCTGACTACTTTCCAGCTTCTCTTAAGTTTTCTCTGAGGAAGGGGTTGTTATTAGCAGTGTGTCTCAGGGATCGGGCCTTGGACTGATTCTTTTCAATATTTTTGTGAGCGACATAACAGAAGGTTTGTCGAGAAAGGTTTGTCTTTTTGCTGATGATACCAAAATCTGTAACAAGGTGGACAGCCAGGAAGGAGTGGAAAACATGAGGAGGGATCTAGCAAAGCTTGAGGAATGGTCTAAGGTCTGGCAGCTAAGATGTAATGTTAAAAAATGGAGAGCAATGCATTTAGGATGCAAAAACCCAAGGGAAACATACAGTACTGGAGGTAAAATTCTTGTAAACACAAAGGAAGAGTGGGATCTGGGGTAGTTGTATCTGATGATCTTAAGGTGGCCAAACAGGTTGATAAAACGATGGTAAAAGCCAGAAGATTATTGGCTGCATAGGGAGAGGTATGGTCAGCAGAAAAAAGGGAGGAGATACTCACTTGGAATACTGTGCACAATTCTGGAGACGGCACCTTCAAAAGGATATAAACAGGATGGAGACTGTCCATAGGATGGCAACTAAAATGGTCAGTGGTCTTTGTTCTAAAGCATATGGGAAAAGACTTAAAGATCTACACATGTATATCCTAGAGGAAACGTGAGATAGGGGAGATATGATTGAGACATTTAAATATCTCAAAGGTTTCCATGCACAGGAGGTGAGCCTTTTTCAATGGAACGAGATGTCTTGAGATAAGGTTGAAAATCCTTATCTCAAGGAGTGATCTTAGGAAATATTTCTTTACAGAGAGGGTGGTGGATGTGTGGTGGCGACAAAGAAAGCATGGGATAAAAACAGGGGATCTCTAAGGAAGTAATGAGAACTATAATGCTAAATTAATTGGATGGATGGGCAGACTGGATGGGCCACGTCTTTTTCTCCTGTCATGTTTTTATGTGGTTGATATTCAAACTGGTTTATCCAGGTAGCCTTTTAGTCGTTCAGACAAATCCAGTTTTAAAATTCCAGATGCTTTCAGCAGCCAAAATTTAGCCAGATAAAGAGAAGCAGGATGTGAGAGCATTCTGGGGGTGTGGCCAAAAGTTATCCAGCAGGCATCAATATTCACCGCTAGCAGGATATAACTACCTGAGTACATCTGGTTGGCAAATCACTGTGCTAAAGTTAACTGAGTAACATTAGCTGGGGGTAATCAGTGGAATACTTACCCAGCTAAGTTCCTCTGAATATCTGGCTAAACTTACCTGGGTCATTTCCCCACTCCCTAGTTTGCTCAGTATCGACTTCAATAATAACCTGAGTCTCAGCTAGCGTTTTCAGTACATAGCATGCTGAGCTGACCTTTCTGTGATTTAAGCCTGTGAGCTAAAACTTTAAATACTTTGCAGGTAGATACCTCAGACAACAGAGCTCTCCTCAAGTGCGCTCACTTTGAGGACCATGGGAGGAGGTGGCCCCTTATTGGGAAAGTGGAGTAGGAGCTGTACTCTTGCTGCTTTCTTAGTTTTAATTCTGTGATTTCTGAGTTGGTTTAATTTTGCAGTTTTGTTTGTTTACTGTGTTCAGTTAGAATCTTTGTGGTTTGGGGAATTTTTGTCAGCATGCCCGGTGCAATAGGGGTTGATTTTGGAGAGGGGAAAGTTACAGTAACTACAAATGTGAAAAGTTTAGCTTACAAGCACAGACTGCAAGTTCTGGCTGGAGATTTGATGAGTGTGAAAGCCTCTGCCTCGGGTTTAGGTAAGGTGGTAGCATATAAAAATATTAACTAAGCATTCAGAATGAACAATACAGTTGTGCTTATGAGTTCAAAGTACTTTACAAATAAAGTTATTGCAGTTTGGATGTTTTGCATTTTGTTCTGCCTCTCTCCACATCAGCAGGGCAGTTTACCATATGCAGAATACCACCTTCCCTCAGCAATGAGCAGCTGCTGGGGGATTTGGCTCACTATGGAAAAAAAAAGACTAGTCCTGGTAGAATTATTCTTTTGGCTATAAATTACCAAAAGTTTAATATGTGATGTGAAGAAGACAATTTTTTTTTTCTATATAAAAATTGATAATTATAATGTTATTTTCTCTATGATTGTGTCTTGGCCTCTTTTTGAATAATCTCCAAGTAGAGAGTCTGAACAATGAGCTAAGGAAAGCCCCTTCTTGGCCCCTGGCTGAGACTGAGTTCTTGTAAAATACAGCGGGTTATGCTTTGCTTCTTAATTACAATGGGCATCACTGACTGTAACCGTGCTGAATGGCCAAAGGGTCCTAAGCAGTGGCGTGTTCATGGGTCTTCTAGATTCTAGTTTCATTATGCTGTTGTTTTCTCTAATTATTCTTTGTTGCTGCAGGTTTCTTTTCAGTTTTGATTGTGTATATTTGGCTATCCCCAGGAGTTCAGGAAAGATTTAGCTCTGGGGTTTTGGGTGGACTTTCTCTAGGGACTGCGGATATAAAGGCTTGGTGTTTGTTGTAACAGTCAGCCTGATGATGGTTTTGCTACCAATTAAAAATGTTGGCTTTTTGTGTGGGAACGTAAATAAATAATCCTACATTTTTTTAATCTGTTGTCATGCCAGCTGGCTTTTTGAGATATTCTTAAAAGCATTATTAAGTGTGTTTTACTTTTAAAGAGGACAATGTAACCATACATTTGATTTTGAATTTGAAAGAACTCATTTCAAACCTCTCAAAATCCACCTAGAACTATTATTACCTGTTTTAAATGATAATCATTTGATTTTAGCAAGCTGAAGTCTTTTGCTCAAAAAATATTTACCTAATATAAATCTTATCATATTGGTTTTAAGACTATTACTTGCTGTCAGTCAAAGTGTGGATTAACCCCATGTCTGCTATGCTTTGTTTCTACATAAGACTTTACTATTTAGAGAGCAATTCTCAAAGTGATTTATGCAGGTAAAAAGCATTTTACCTGTGCTAACTGCCAGTCTGAAACTTGCCAATCCTCAATGCAGCTAGAAGTCTGCATGTTATTCTATCACACACACACATTCTGCCGCACTGAGGGAAGGCTCTCTCGGGGCGTTTGGGTCAAGGGAGGAAATGTTTGTGCGTAGATTTTGTTCTCAAATCTCTATGCAAATTTTTCCAGCAAAATTCCACCAGCCCAAAAAGCAGGTGCTAAGTGCCCGCACATGTATTTTATACCCACAGTGCCTTTCAAAGCAAAAGTCCTTACAAGCTTTCTCTTTGAAAGTAAAATTGTCCCCTGTGTGAAGTCTAAAACCCCCCCCCCCCAAAAACAAAAGACAAACAATTTTGTGTCTTATATGTAAAAGTCAAGCACTATGAAAAGAGAAATGAGCTTTGGACTTGTGCTTATCCCAGAAAGTATGCTCCTTAAGTCCTGGGTGGAACTGCTTGTTAATCTGTTATCCTTGATGTTCACACTGAGTACTTTTATATTAGGCACGCAATACAGATTTAAAAGGCAACTTAAGTAACTTTAAGAGGCAGAAAATATGAAATAACTCTCTCAGTGTCTACTGATCTGTTTTTTTTTGTGTGTGTTTTTATTCGCTATTAGCAAAATTAAGCCACAGTATCATTTGTATAAAATTCTTCATGCTCTGGAAAATTTAAATATATGTGTGAAAAATATCCTTTGTAAAAGTGAAGATAATCTTATATTTCTACATTTTCTTTTATATATTTCAATTCTCAATTTAAATGACATATTGAATATTTAGTCTAGAAAATCTATTTTAAGAAGTGACAGTCTTGTTCTGACTTGGCCTGCAGTGCATTGCCATTTGGCAGAAAGGATTTGATTCCCAGACCTTGTTCCTGCTCGGCAGGGCTCACACTTCCCCAGCGGACAGAGTGGCTGTCACTCAGCAGCAACAAATATTAGCTGGCTCTAAAGAGCACTTGTGCTGAGTCCTAGAGGGAACCATGGTCTGTATTCTCTCCGCTGGAAGATCATCGCGGCAATGACTGGGCTTCAAGGGAGTTGGGCTGGCAGGTGGGGTGGGGGTGGGGGGGGGGGGGAGAGGAATTTTAATGTAGAAAACTGCCAGGCAGTTGCAAATAAAATCTCATGGAGCCTCAGCACAGGTAGGAAGCAATCTGGCCGAAAACAAAACAAAAAAATCTTTCTCCAGCTTACTTATGAAAATTACAATATTACTATATGGCTGAAAGATATCACACTGGGCTAAAGAGTATATGCCATTACAAAATCATTATATTGTTGTTGCCTATCTTTACTCTATCTGCTATTATTAAGCTCTACCGGTTTTATGTACTTCCTTTTCCTTTTTCATTGTTAATCTGTTCTTTGTAAATAAAAATACAGGATAATCTACCATCATATCTATTGTGCCTACACATTTGCTCCTGTGTCAAAAGCAGAGCCACGTAGAGCATTTCACTTCAAAAATAACAATTGTTGAACAGTTGCTCTTAGTTTTCCCAGCAGCACTGCTCTGAGGTAATGTCTTGGCATTATGAAACCTAAGATGTTTGCAACATGTCTTCACCCGCAGGTTTTTTTGCTGTTCACTGAGCTAAACAATGGTCATCTAAGTCAAAGCTGACTGTACTGGTAAATTATCTGGTAATTATGCTGACAGCTTCTTTGTTAAAGATGGGAAATGCTGTATTTTTTTTAACCTTCTCTAACTTTAAGTACAAGGTGACTGTAGCCTCTGTCATTTATTTACCTCGAGCTGTCTGATGGAAGACTCTCTCTCTTCAATAAGACGAAGTTCATCTTCTGTGATATCCTCATCTTGCATCTGAGTCTGAGGCAGGGTTTCACTGTAAATACAAATATCAAATGTTATTGAAAAGCAAAGTTGCTTATCTATAACAGGTGTTCTCCGAGGACAGCAAGATATAAGTCCTCACACATGGGCGCCAATATCCAACAAAGCCTGACTGTGCAAAGATTACTTAAAAGCTTCTAGACGATTTTAGCATGCTCATTAAAACACATGGGACATGACCATGTTACCGGATCACATGGGACCCCCCTTCAGTCTATACAATAGCTAAAGGAACCCGGAGAACCAACTCCAAGGGGCCACAGGAGAGTTTTGTGAGAAATAACATCCTGCTGACCTCAGAGAACACTTGTTACATGTAAGCAACTTTGCTTTCTCCAAGAACAAGCAGAATGCTAAGTCCTCACACATGGGGAATCCCTAGTTACAGATTTCCCAAACGAAAAAGGGGAAACTATTTTTGGTGCAACAGGTCATTTTATTATTTTGCTTTGTTTTATTTGGAAACCAAAGTAATGGGCCCTGGGGGGATGAAGTTGGGTCCTACACCTCAAAGAGACTCTATAGGACAGCCTGGCCGCATCTACTATCATATCAGGAGTCCCTATTCAAGCAACAGTGAGATGTGAATATATGACGATAACTATGTCTTACAAATCTCCTTCATAAAGGCTGATTTTAGGTGGGCTACTAAAATCACCATGACTGACAATATAAGCTTTGACACACCCTTCCAGATGCAGGCCAGTCTGGGCATAACAGACAGAGGTGCAAACTGTTAGACCAAGAGTGCCAACTCCGATCTTCGAGAGCCACCATCAGGCCAGGTTTTCAGGCTATCCACAATGAATATGCATGAGATAGATTTGCATACAATGGAGGCAGTGCATGCACATCTATTTCATGCATATTCATTGTGGATAGCCTGAAAACTTGCCCTGTTTGAAGCTCTAATGGACCAGAGTTGGCCACCCTTGTGTGAGCCAATTGGAAAGGATGTGCTTGGCAACAGCATTTCCATATTTATGGGGCAAAAAGCAACAAAAAGCTAGGTGGACTTTCTAAAGGCTTCACTCCAATCCTGATCAAAGGCCCGGCTCTCTTGCAATCCAAACTGTGCAACACTTGTTCCTCTTAGAAGATATGTGACATGGTGAAGAATATTGGAAGGACAACTGACTAAATTAAAGAGGCAGTCCAACATTACTTTAGGATCTGTGCACAGAAACAACTTATAAAAAAAAACCAAACAAAAAAAAACTTAGAATAAGATGGATAAATCACTAGGGCCTGGAGTTCACTGACTCTGAGGCCGATGCAATATAATCGCACTAAAAACGGGTACTTGTATTGAGCGCCCATATTCCTAACATGCGCCTATCCACCTCTCCTGGGCATGTGATGAAATATGCTAATGAACTGCAGCATTAAAAAGGAAGCAATTGGAGAAACTGTGTGTCCCTAGCATGTCCTTGGCATCAGGCACCCAGAATAGCAGAGTTGCTTACCTGTAACAGGTGTTCTCACAGGACAGCAGGATGTTAGTCCTCACATATGGGTGACATCATCAGGATGGAGCCCAATCACGGAACACTTTTGTCAAAGTTTCCAGAACTTTGACTGGCACCTACTGGGCATGCTCAGTATAGCACCAACCCTGCAGCCAGCAGGGGTCCCCCTTCAGTCTCGTCTTATAGTAAAAGTACATGCAAAAAATAAAATAAATCGTAAGTGAACCCAAATCCGCAGGGTGGCGGGCGCATTTCATGAGGACTAACATCCTGCCGTTCTGTGAGAACACCTGTTACAGGTATGCAACTCTGCTTTTTCACAGGACAAGCAGGATGGTAGTCCTCACATATGGGTGAGTACCGAGCTGAAGATGCCCGAGCAATGCATCAAATGTATCCAAAGACGTGCAACAGGCACAAGAACTGGGGTGGAATTTGGTAGAGGGCATCCTGAACCCTACCGGGTTGGCGGAAGGATGTTGCTACCTCAGCTCGCAAATAAGTTGTGTAGCACAGACTGGCTGAAGATGGAATCTTGTCTGCCAGCCTTGTCTAAACAATAATGGGCTGCGAAGGTGTGGAGAGAGTTCCAGGTAGCAGCCTTACGGATGTCTGCAAGCAGCACCGAGCGTAGGTGCGCTACTGATGTTGCCATGGCCCTGACAGAGTGTGCTTTAACACGGTCTTGAAGCGGAATGCCTGCCTGTTAGTAACAAAAGGAAATACAGCCCGCTAGTCAGGAGGAGAGAGCCTGCTTACCCACAGGTTTGCCCAATTTGATGGGATCAAAGGAAACAGACAATTGAGTGCATTTCCTGTGGGCAGCTGTACGGTCTAGATAAAATGCTAGAGCACATTTACAGTCATACAGAGCCCATTCTCCTGGGTTTGAGAGGGGCCTGGAAAAGAAGTGGATAGTATAATGCAGCGCTTCTCAACCGGTGTGTCGCAACACATTAGTGTGTCGCCAAGCACTGGCTGGTGTGTCACGTGCTCCCGGTCTCTCCCGCTGCTCTTTCTTCCCTGCTGCCGTTGCCGCCGGGCTATCAACACGTTCAAGCCCAGTGGGAACGGCAGCAGTGCTAAAAGAAGCTGTCGCACCTGTGGCTGGCCTTTTCTTCTTCCCGCACCTGCCCCCCCCCCCCCCCGTGACCCGGAACAGGAAGTGATACGCGGTGCGCGGGAAGGAGGAAGAGCCGTGCCACGTGATAAAATAGCAGCAGTGGCTGCAGCATCGGCCCCCGAGCAATTGAAGCAGACAGTAATTGGGAAAGGAGACAGCAGCATGAGCCTCCTGCGGCCGATGGGATTCTATTTTCTTGGTTTGCGGGGGCTGGAGGAGGAGGCTGCTGCAGCTACCATTTGTGCTCGGGGAGGGGCGGGGGGAGAGGAAGTGAGTGAGAGAAAGAGAGAAGCAGCCAGCCAGCCTGCCTGTGTGTGATTGAGAGTATGTGTGTGAGTGAGAGAAACTGGTCAGAGAGCTGATGTATGTGTATATGTGAGAGACAATGAAAGTGACTGCTCAAAGAGATGACTGATGTGTATGTGAGAGTGTGAGACATTAGTCAGGGAGGTGACTGATGTGTGTGTGTGAGAGAGAAAAAGCATGGAAGTGAGAAATCTGGGTATGTGAGAAAGCATGGGAGTAAGAAGCCTGGTGTTGTGGGGGTGTATGTGAAAGAAAGCATGGGAGTGAGAAGCCTGATTATGTGAGAGAGAGCATGGGAGTGGGAAGCCTGTGTGTGTGTGCATGCATGAGAGCGAGAGACTGGTTGGTAAGGTGATGGTGTGTGTGAGAGAAAGAGACTGGTGTGTGTGAATGAGAAGCCTGTGCAGTGGAGAGCGAGCATGGAAATGAGAGAGAGACTGGTGTGTGTATGTGTGTGTAACAGAGAGAAAGTGATTATGGGAATGAGAAGCCTGTGCATGTGAAGACAGTGAGCATGGGAATGAGAAACCTGGGTGTGTGTGAGACACAGCATGTGAGGGAGAAGCCTGTATATGTAAGACAGAACATGGAAGTGGGAAGCCTGTGTGTGTGTGTGTGCGTGCGCGTGTGTGTATGCATGAGAGAGATCAGGTGACTGGTGTGTGTGTGTGTGAGAAAGAAAGTGATTATGGGAATGAGAAGCCTGTGCATGTGAAGAGTTAGAAACCTGGGTGTGTGTGAGACACAGCATGGGAGTGAGAAGCCTGTATATCTGAAAGAGAACATGGGAGTGGGAAGCCTGTGTGTGTGTGTGTGTGTATGCATGAGAGAGATCAGGTGACTGGTGTGTGTGTGCGAGAGAGAGAGAGAGAGAAAGTGATTATGGGAATGAGAAACCTCTGCATGTGAAGAGTGAGCATGGGAGTGAGAAACCTGGGTGTGTGTGAGACACAGCATGGGAGTGAGAAGCCTGTATATCTGAAAGAACATGGGAGTGGGAAGCCTGTGTGTGTGTATGCATGAGAGAGATCAGGTGACTGGTGTGTGTTTGTGTGTGTGTGAGAGAAAGAAAGTGATTATGGGAATGAGAAGCCTGTGCATGTGGAGAGAACAAGCATGGGAGTGAGAGACTGGTGAGTGTGTGTGAGACAGGGAAAGTGATTATGAGAGTGTGAAGCCCGTATATGTAAGAACACGGGAGTGGGAAGCCTGTGTGTGTGTATGGCATGAGAGAAACTGTTCAGGAAGGTGACTGCTGTGTGTGTCAACGACTGGGAGATGATTGGTGTGTGAGAGACAGAAACTGGTCATGGGGGCATGACTGGTATGGTGCTTGTGTGAGAGACATGGGCACTAAGGAAGAGGACCACGAGTATAGAGCTTAGCCTCTACTGCTGCTTCTGCAGTGTGCTACGGCCTGCATGGAAGAGGAGTAGGAGAGCTGCTGGGGGGGGGGGTAAGTAAAGGTGGCTTTTTAAAGTTTATTTTTCTTGATTGACTGACATTTTAATTATTTAATATTATGTGATGTGTCTGCTTTTTTTTTGAAATATTTTATTGGTTGGAGAATTTGTAATAGTTTTTATGAGTTTTTAATTGTTGGATGTTATTCTGTTCATAGCTGTTTTGAAACATTTATTCTGCTTATTAGTATAGTTTTACAATTATTTCTGTGTGGGGATCTATAGCTGCTTGCTAGTTCTGTTTTCCTAATAAGAGGTGTATTGGTTTTTTAGAGCCTGATTTAATATTTATAGTGTTGCCTTTTCATAGATAGGGTTGCTCCTGTTTGAGTGTATTCCATAATACAGGTGTAACTGTGTGCGGATTAGTTTATGTGCATTACTACAGATACTGGGAGTATGTTAGGTCGGTTCTGTGTCTGTTACCGAGATGAGATATTTTACTAGCATGTAAGAGTTTTATCAGTCTTATTTGTTGTGTTTTCTCAAGAGGACATGCATTGGTGGTAAACTGCTGTCTTTTCATAAGTAGAGCTATTGAGCCTGGAAGTAGAAGGAGTTTGAGTTGCTGTTACCGAGATGACACCAGAACCAGAATATCTTTTTTGTAGGGTGAGTTGTATGGGGAATGTCATAATTCTGCTTTACATCCATTATTGTGGGTCAGGGGGGTTCCCTTGGATGCAAACTGTACTTTTACATCTAGCCCCGTGACGATCATGGGTCAGTGTGTCACGCATGTGAGAACCATGTGTCAGGTGTGTCCCGACAGAAAAAATTCACAAAAAAGCAGGGAGTAGCTTGCTTGTTATGGCGGTTACTACCCCAAACCAAATAAGCCTGATACTTCACTTTCAATGCATATCCAGCATAGCTCTCTGCTTCAACGGCAGGGGAGAAAATCTGACACTTCACACACATCCAACATAGCTCTCTACTTCAAGGCAGGGGGGAATGAAGAAACGTGAATCTATATTCAGGCAACAACCAACAAGGACTGAATTACATAGTCTGGATAAACAGATAAGCATGGGTGTAGCTTGCTTATTGCGGTGGTTAAAACCCCTAACTAATTAAGCTATTTCACTTAGATACAGTTCCAACACGGCTCTCTACATTAATGATGGGGGTGGAAGGGAAATAGAATAAAAAAGGTTACTAAGAGCCAAGAGTAACAGATAAGTATGAGAAAAAAAAAAGTGTGAAAGCTTGCTGGGCAGACTGGATGGGCCGTTTGGTCTTCTGCTGTCATTTCTATGTTTCTATATTTCTTTAACAAAGTTGATAAAGGACAAGTCATCTGGAGGAGAACGCTTCCTTTCATCATGAGGAGAGGGCTGTGAAGGTAAATCATCTGAATCCTGGGACGAATCATCGGGCCAGGGATTGTAAGGCTCATCACCAGCTCCCATATGTTCATCAGAAGGGAGTAACGGTGTTATTCCAGAAGGTCCAGGCCTAGGCATCAATGGCATCAATGGATGTATCGGTGGTAGCACTCCAGAGGGCGGAATGGAGATCGGTGATTCTTCTTTTTCTTCTTCCGATGACAAGGGTATCAGTGATGAAGGAATCGGAGCCATCGGTTCCATCGGATGCACCGGTGGAAGGACACCGAATAACTTATACATTCTTGCCAATAGCGGTGCAAGCGCCATGGGTATTGGATCAGTGGTTGGAGCAGAAACCGGCACCGGTATCGATGGAGGTTTGAACCCCTGGAGTGCTTTACCGATGACCTCTTGGATAATCTGATCCAATTCCTCACGGAAACCTGGGGCATGGATACCCGGTTCTGGAGTAGGAGGCAGCACTGGCATAGCCGGAGGGTCCAGGTGGGGAACGCCTCGGTGATCCAGAGACAGAAGAGGATGAGGCCTTTTCTGTTCGGGATTTCTTTGTCGGTGGCTCAGATGACGTCGATGCCGAGGGCTTGCCTGTATCGGTGGCCTGAGCTTTTCGATGGCGGTGTCGATGTTTTTCTCGATGTTCTCCTCGGTCTTTCTCCTGAGGAGGAACAGAGGGGGTCGACACCACAGAGTCGTCGAAGCTGGTCAGACAGCAGCAGTTTCCCGGTGCTGGCGTGAAGTAGACGGCATTGATTCAGACGACGAAGCTATTGATGGAGTCGGGGTTTTTGGCCAAAAGAGAAGTCCCATCTTCTCCAGCCTAGCTTTGCGACATTTGGTGTCATTTGGGCACATTTGGTGCAAGTAAGGACATCATGGTCGGACCCCACACACATCACACAGACCGTGTGAGGGTCAGTGATGGACATCATTCGAGTGCAGTCAGAGCACAGATGAAAACCCGATGCCATGGCCGCGACAAAATTTAGCTGCGATGCGGTCGATGGCCGCGAGGGAAAAACTTGACAGGAATCGACCGCAAGCAGGTAAAAAACTTATCGTTCGACCGCGGAGCAAAGATATCGATAAGGGGACCCCTGTGGAGCACAATTTTTTTGAAAATATTGATGAAGTTCCGTGAGAAAAAATTCCTGTCAGGAATCTCTGAAGAGCTCCTTAACCCGCGTGGCTACTGCTGCGTGGAAAAAAGAAGACTGAAGGGGGACCTCTGCTGGCTGCAGGGTTGGTGCTATGCTGGGCATACCCAGGAGGTGCCAGTCAAAGTTCTGGAAACTTTGACAAAAGTGTTCCGTGACTGGGCTCCATCCTGATGATGTCACCCATATGTGAGGACTACCATCCTGCTTGTCCTGTGAGAAACAGGGTTGTGTGAGGGTTAGGAAACGGACGCTTAATATGAGCATCCGTTTTATCCCACGGCAGTTAATTGACCGGCAAAATATACATACACAATATACACAGGGACTGTTAGGGTGTCTGCCGCGTCTGCCCTCTCTACCTTATCAATGCGGCGGCGGCGGCCTCCTTCCCACGCTGGGATGCCGGGCAGCATGCGACTGCAGCGAGTCTCTCACGGCCAGCATCGGGGCCTCCCTCAATGCGCACGTCCACGGGAAGTCCCGCCTCTTAAAGGGACCGCGGTGGGAGAGCTAAACCGGCTCTGGATTATGACGTCGGATTATGACGTCTCCACAGGAGGGGTATTTAAGCCCTGCAGCTGCTTTCTTTCTTGGTCTTTGCAACAGACTTCATCTGTTGCTCCTAGGCTGCGTACCCTGTGCTTCGGTGTTGTGCCTCTAGCTTCTCCTGTGTCTTCGTGCCTCCAGCATCTTCCTGTGACCATTTGTTCGTCTCTTTGCTGCATGCCCCGGACTTTCTGCCTGGATTACGCTGTCTCTTCGAGAGGTTGGTTCCTATCTTGCTGGGTGAACGCTCCGAGTACCCACTCCTCGGGGGCTCTTCTTCGTTTATAGGCTACCTGCTCCTCAGAGGGCCATCCTGTTTGATTCTTCGGACCCAGATCTTGTGAGTCCTCTTCTCGCTGTTGCCACCTCCCGGAGACGAGTCCCACTGAGGGGTTTCCTCAGCGGTCAACATCTCTCGCTCCGGCTCAAGGGTCCACATCTTCAACAGTTTGCAAAGACCATGGACCCTGTGGACTTACCTGGCCTCCAGGCTATTCCGGGTCTGGCTCAACAACTTCGGCAGTAGCAGCAGCAACAGTGTCTAGAGACTTTGTCCGCCGCTGTAGAGCGCCTGGCAACTCGCATGGATTCCACCTTTGAACCTGGGGCAGCCGCCCCTCCTCCAGCGGTCCCAGCAGCTCTGATTCCCGTGACTCACATGCCTGCTCCACTTTGATTTGCTGAGGAATCCAAGCAGTGCCGAGGATTCCTGAATCACTGCTTCATAAGGTTCTCCCTGTAGGAACAGAAGTTTCCGACGGATCGAGTGAAGACATCTTTCATCCTCTCCTTACTGGATGGTAAAGCCCTGGCATGGGCATCTCCGCTTTGGGAGCGCAGAGATTCCATTTTGGGAGATCTACCTCTGTTTGTCCGGACATTTTGCCAAGTATTCGATGAACTGAGCTGCCAGTCTACTGCCACTACTGAACTGCTTAACCTTCGCCAGGGTTCACACACTCTGGCTGACTTTGCAGTGGAATTTTGCACCTTGGCATCTGAACTAGGGTGGCGTGAGGATAGCCTGCATGGCATCTTACTGGAAGGGTTGTCCCCCCATATAAAGGATGAGTTGGCTGCACGGGAGCTTCTGGACGACGTCGAGGCACTCATTGAACTGGCAGGTCGGATCGGCTGCCACTTACAGCAATGTGCTAAAGAATATAAACCAGGCTGTCATTCTGTTTCCTGGCTCCAACTTTTTCTCATCCAGTAGTTGCGCCCACAACGTCTGGAGCTTCGCCGGAATGCCGGGAGGAGCCTATGCAGCTAGGCCGTAGCCACCTGACAACTGAAGAGAAACAGCGTCGACGGAGGCTCGGCTTATGCCTCTACTGCGGAGGCAAAGAACACCTGTTGGCCCAATGTCCCAAATGTCCGGGAAACGCCCTGGCCTAGGTGTCACAGGAGGGCTGACCCTAGGCTGTATCAATCCCGCTCCTCCATACACGGTTCCTGTTACATTACAATTTTCCGGGGGTACCTTTACTACTTGTCAATTCAGGTTCCGGTGGGAACTTCATCCTATCCAAGCTAGTCCACCAATTGCAACTACTCATGATACCCCATACACCACCGTTGTGGATTTCCTCCATCCAAAGAGACCCTCTCCCAGGAAGGGTAAATTCCCGCACTGCCCCGGTAACACTTTGGACCGGGGTTCTTCACCAAGAGGAAGTGACCTTCTTGATTCTCGAGAGGTCCATTCATCCCGTGGTACTAGGGCTTCCTTGGCTACAAAAGCATTCACCCACCATTGACTGGAAAACCCTGCAAATTACAGTCTGGGGAAAAGACTGCTTTTCCACCTGCCTTCGACTTAGATCACAACCACAGTTGGTGCTGGCCAGCACCTCCCTATCGTTACCGCCTCAGTATAGTAGCTTAGCCAATGTGTTCTCCAAGAGAGAGGTGGAGACTCTGCCGGAGCATCGGTCCTTCGACTGTGCCATCGACTTACTACCCGGTACAGTTCCGCCTCGTGGATGGGTGTATCCATTGTCCCTGCCCAAGACGCAAGCGATATCTAAATACATAAAGGAGAACCTTGACCGGGGTTTTATTTGCCCCTCTTCCTCTCCAGCAGGGGCAGGCTTCTTCTTTGTAGCCAAGAAGGACGGTTCCTTAAGACCCTGTATTGATTTACAGGGGTCTCAACGCAATCACTCGAAAGGATCGTTATCCGCTTCCCCTGATTTCTGAGTTACTGGACTGTCTCCATGGAGCCAAGGTCTTTTCCAAATTGGACCTCCGAGGAGCTTACAATCTTGTCTGAATAAAACCGGGAGGCGAGTGGAAGATGGCATTTAATACATGTGACAGCCATTACAAATATCTCGTAATGCCCTTTGGACTATGCAACGCATCTGCAGTGTTCCAAAATTTAATGAATGAGATATTCCGGGACACGTTACACAAGGGGGTGATTGTCTACCTTGATGACATTCTAATTTATTCCAAAGACTTGAAGACACATCGCATGGACGTTCGTCGGGTTCTCCAACATCTAAGAGAACATAGTCTGTTCGCTAAACTACAAAAATGCCTCTTTGAATGGGAGACCTTGCCGTTTCTGGGCTTCATTGTATCTACCACAGGGTTTCATATGGACCCAGTCAAGTTAACCAGCATTCGGGAGTGGCCACAGCTGGTGAGACTCCGTTTATTGCAAAGGTTTCTTGGCTTCACCAATTTCTATAGGAATTTCATTCCTCACTATTCATGCATAGTAGCACTCCTAACAGCATTAACCAAGAAGGGGGCCAATTCTAAACAATGGCCGGAAGTAGCCCATCCACGCTTTCCATGATTTAAAAGAAGCATTCCTACAAGAGCCATGTCTTCACCACCCTGATCCAGTTCGTCCATTCATCGTAGAGGTAGACGCTTCGGACCTCGCTGTAGGAGCGGTACTCAGTCAATGCTCCCCTCAAGGGACTCTCCTGCCCTGCTCTTTCTTCTCCCGCAAGTTTTCCTCCGCTGAGAAAAATTATGGAATTGGAGACAAGGAGCTGTTAGCCATTAAGATGGCCTTTGAAGAATGGAACAATGCCTTAAGGGGGCACAACACCCTGTGATGGTATATACCGACCATAAGAACCTTGAGTTCTTCAGTAGGGCCCAACGACTAAATCTGCGCCAGGCCCGATGGTCACTCTTCTTCAGTCGATTTGACTTCTTGCTATGCTGCCGCCCTACGGATAAGAATACATGAGCAGGCGCACTTTCCAGGCTATATGAGGCTGAAGACGTACCAGAAACTATCCATTACATCTTGGATCCTGACAAAATCCAACTAGCTGCTACCGACACGATACCACAGGGGAAGACGGTGGTTTCCCTTCATCAACGACCTAAAGCATTGGCATGGGTGCATGACTCCCTTACTGCTGGGCAGAGCCCAAACCGTGAAGCTACTATCCCAATATTATTGGTGGCCTCGGATGGCTCAAGATGTAAGAGTCTACATGGATTCCTGCCCAACGTGCGCACAGCAAAAGCCATTATCTGATCGGCCGTGGGGGTTACTCCAACCTCTCCTGGCTCCTCGGGAGCCCTGGACGCACATCTCTATGGATTTTGTGATCAATCTACCTATCTCCTCTGGTAATCACATAATCTGGGTTGTGATTGACAGATTCTCTAAAATGGCGCACTTTATTCCCTTACCAAAGTTACCTTCAGCTCCAGAGTTAGCACGACTCTTTAGACACACATATTCCGATTGCATGGTCTTCCCTTACATATTGCTTCTGATCGTGGCCCCCAGTTTACGGCCAAGTTCTGGCGGGCTCTCTGAAAGACATTTGGATTTTACAACGGCCTTCCACCCACAGGGTAACGGGCAAGCCGAGCGAATTAACCGGGGATTGAACACCTTCCTTCGTTCCTTTGTAAGAAGCCGCCAAGATGATTGGACTTCCCTCTTGCCTCTGCTACAGGGACATCTCCATTTCAGATGGTTTACGGAAGGCATCCGAAACCTCCACTATCACTACCTCTGTCGGTGCCCTCTCTCACAGTCTAACTTACAGCTGAACAGATGCACAAACTATGGGAGACCACCAATGCCACCTTGATTAAAGCTGCTGACACCGCCAAGTGCACATCTGATAAACGCCTACGGCCATCTCCCCTCTAACTTGGGAGACCAGGTTTGGCTCAGCACCCGCCACATCCGGCTTCGGGTTCCATCTATATGGCTAGCACCAAAATACATTGGTCCTTTTTCGATTTCTAAACGCTTGGGTCCAGTGACCTATCGCCTCAGACTACCCTCCAGCCTCCGAATACACAATTCCTTCCACGTATCCTTGTTGAAACCGTTTGTGCTGTCTTCCTACCATATCGCATTACCTAACCCTCCAGAAATAGCTTCAGATGATGACCCAATCTACCAAGTCTGGGAGGTCCTGGATATCTGACGACATCATAGATGTTGGGAGTATCTAATTGCCTCGGAGGGTTTAGGTAATGAGGAGAATTCGTGGAAACCCTCCTCGAACATCTTGGATAAATCCTTGCTTCAACACTTCCATCGTACACAGCCTGACAAACCTGGCCCTTCTAAGAAGGGGCATAAGAGTGGAGGTGCTGTTAAGGCACCTGCCGCGTCTGCCCTCTCTACCTTATCAATGCGGTGGCGGCCTCCTTCCCACGCTGGGACGCCCGGCCGCATGGTGACTGCAGCATCTCGGGCGTCTGACCGCGCCTGGCCAGCCTTCTCTACCTTATCGATGCGGCGGCGGCCTTTTTCCCACGCTGGGACGCCGGGCCACATGGCGACTGCAGCGTCTCTCTCTCCCAGCTGGCATCGGAGCCTCCCTCCACGCGCGCGGGAGGTCCCGCCTCTTAAAGGGACCGCTGTGGGAGAGCTAAGCCGACTCCGGATTATGATGTCTCCACAGGAGGGGTATTTAAACCCTGCAGCTGCTTTCCTGCTTGGTCTTTGCAACAGACTTCCTCTGTTGCTCCTAGGCTGCGTTCCCTGTGCTTCGGTGCTGTGCCTCTAGCGTCTTCCTGTGACAATCTGCTCATCTCTTCGCTGCATGCCCCGGACCTTCTGCCTGGACTACGCTGTCTCTTCGAGAGGTTGGTTCCTATCTTGCTGGGTGAATGCTCCGAGTACCCGCTCCTTGGGGGCTCTTCGCGTTCATAGGCTATCTGCTCCTCGGAGGGCCATCCTGCTTGATTCTTCGGAACCAGATCTTGTGAGTCCTCTTCTCGTTGTCGCCACCTCCCGGAGACGAGTCCCACTGAGGGGTTTCCTCGATGGTCAACATCTCTCGCTCCGGCTCAAGGGTCCACATCTTCAACAGGGCAAGCATAACATTTTCTGATTTTTTGCATTGGAAGTAATAACTAATAGCCTCAGCTACATGGCATTTACAAGTGAAGAGCGCTATTAGCTACGCACTTGTTTGGAAGTGCGTGTTGGACACGCTAATCCCATTACTGCATTGGGAGTTATTCTAGCATGTCCAAAATGTGCATCCAACCGCCCGTCAAGCTGTGTGCTAGGCTAAGCGTGCTATACTGCATTAGCCCCTCTGTGTCCTGAAGTGACCACCACCAAAAATATGACCATCCAGTTTAGGTAGTTCAGCTTAGAAGACTGGAGAATGTCTAGCATTCTGGGGTCACTGCAGGCTGGGGTCACTGTAGGTTTATGTACACTGTGATGTCAGC